>NC_066892.1:18876688-19074188 GCF_022985175.1 Labeo rohita | reverse complement strand
TAAAAAGCTAAAGTAAATTAGAATTAAAATTAAAGCTAAAGTAAAATCATTTTCAACTTGGTTGCCAAGTTTTTATGTTTACATTTTAGGTTTTTAATTTAATTTCAGCTTTATTTCACCGATAAAAACAAGTTAGTTGTTTTAGTTTTGGGTTTAGTTAACAGTACCAACAATACAGTCATAATTTACTATGATCGTATCCATTTAAGTGGTTGTTGAGTTTGAATACACCTCTGTGTTTTGAAAGTAATGCTCACTTTGTCAAAACAGCCTTTTTGTTTGACATGTTTAGACATAATACTGATATGACAGCCTGCCAGCAATATATGTTATTATTGTCTGACAGAGTTAACACTCAGAGTTTCAGCCTTTTCTGTTTCAAAAATAGTGTGTTTGGCTTATCTGGTTTGCAATTATTTCATGGCCTTGACCTGGCCTTGTCTTTCCTGTAATGAACTGGAAAGGACATTTCTATAACACTAAAGCCTTGACATTGAGAAAGATTGTTTCATGTTCAGTCATGTTGTTTCAACAGCGATAGAGCATGGCTCAAGTGAAAGTGCAGACATCAGCCCCCTTGTCTGGACCTGGCCTGACCGCCGTTGCGCCCGCTGTGGCCATGCCCAGCCCAGGAGCTCTGGGTCTGCAGCCCACCATCAATGGCACAGTGCCAGCCACAACGCCCACCTGCCCCAGCCCTGCCTCTGGCTTTGTGGACTCCACTGTACCAGCCAGCCCATCAGGTATGCTGCAGACATGCAAATCTAAAGCGTTTTGCCAACGTTTATAGTGGTAATGCTGCTAACGTAATCTGTCGTGGATCTCCTTTATCTGTTAGGGCCAGTTGCGAAACCGTTTCAGTTACTAAGCAAATTATGTTTGGGAAAACAAAGAAAAACAGTGTATGTTGTATTATGTCAGAGGGATTCTGTTTTCCACTTAATCTAAACAAACTAAATCGAATAACCCAGTGTAATCATAATATACATCAGTCATAGTGGTTAACTTTTATTAGTCAGTTCTGTGGAATGACATTTGTTTAGATACATTTTTAATATGATTAAATGACAAAATTAACAATTCCATTGTTTAAATGTGATTTGTTAGATAGCAAAATATCAAATCACTTTTCAAGCACGTCACTGATTTTTAAATAAGATACAGTAGCCTTAAAGGTTTTTGGTTCAAAATGTTTTTGAAAGCATTTTGAGAGGTATTTTATGGTTCCCACTTTAACCACTTTAATCATTGTATACCTTAAACCACCAGTGGGTAAAATTTACCCATGCACATGACTACTGTTTTGATAAGGTTAAAAACATATTATGTTTACACTAGTCTTCATGTCATGTGCAGGGCTTGGTAATTTCTTGTGTGCCTTTGTTATATTGCTGCTGTAAAACTGCGTCAACTACATGCAAACGCTGCATTGCCATGGCCAAATAAAATAATAATTAATAATAATAATAATTAAAAAAAAAAAAAAACAGTGTGAGGTTGGTAGCTAGCTAGTTGGAAAGACTATCACAACCAGTGTTGGGGGTAACGCATGACAAGTAACGTAAATTATGTAATCAGATCTTTTTTCGAGTCATTTCGTTCATTTCATTCATTTTAGCAAAATATAATTAAAATGTTACGTGTTACTTCTCTAACACATCTACTGCTTACACGAATGTTGATCACACTACAAACAAGACAAATGTTAATGCTATAAGAAACAGTAAAGATTAATTCATTGTTTACCTGGGTCTTTAATCTATGATTAGTTCACCTCACCTCTTATCTGAGAAGTTTTCGGGTTCGAGTCGTTCATTCATCACGTGACAGCCACATAAGCTTAACCCAGTGCAGTCTGAGCCGTAAAGAGAATTGATTATTTCATCTCTCAAGTCTTCGGGTTCGAGTCGTTCGTTCATCACGTGACAGCCCCATAAGATGAACAAATGACTCAGGTGAACTAAATCCAGTACAAAACCTAATAGGATGTTGCGCATGCACGACTGAACGAATCACTCCCTGAGATGACTCGTTTGCCCCGAGTCACATTAAAGATTTGTTCAAAATGAATGAATCGTTCAAGAACGACCAAAATCCATCAACGAGCCCGAAACTAGTAAATAAAGACAACAGTAGAAGTGAAATATGGCATAATTTAGCATACAAAACAGATGATAAAGGTGAACAAAATGACCTTACTGCACCTGTATGCAAGCGTTGCTATAAATCGTGTTGCCACAGGAGGCAACACATCAGATCTTGCCAAGCATTTGTCACTTGCTCAACCTGATATTTTCTGCGAATTTATAGATCGACAGGTGAGTGCATCGTTCATAAGTTCAGTTTTAATTAACTTTTATTCACAACAGATCAGAGGCGGACAGTAGTAGTATTTTTACTTCACTCAAGTAAATGTAAAAAGTGTCTGTAGTTTATCAGTGTTTTTCTTTGGAAAAATTTTACTTAACTACATTCCAAAGCATAATGTCTTACTTTTTACTGTACTACATTTCATAAATAAAAGTTGTTTGTTTTACCTTTAATACTTATAGGAGAAGTCCACTTCCAAAACAAAGATTCACATATAATGTACTCACCCCCTTGTCATCCAAGATGTTTGTGTCTTTCTTTCTTCAGTCGTGAAGAAACTGTTTTTTGAGGAAAACATTTCAGCATTTTTCTCCATATAATGGACTGATATGGTGCCCCGATTTTGAACTTCCAAAATGCAGTTTATATGCGGCTTCAAACAATTGTCTTGCCTTTCTCTCCCTCAACTCTGTATTCTGACTCAAGACAGTTAGGGTATGACGAAAAACTCCAATCGTATTTTCTCCCTCAACTTCAAAAATCATTTCAAAATCATCCTACATCGCTGCAGAAGTTCCGAACAGCAGAAGATCAAACACCCTTAACAAAAAAGGTAAAACAGCGATATAAGACGATTTTGAAGTTGAGGGAGAACATTAGATGGGAGTTTTTCAACATACACTAACTGTTATGAACCGGAACAAAAACAGAGTTCAGGCAGAGTAAGACAAGACGAGTGTTTGACTTTAAAAAGTATAGAAATTGTATTTTTTAAAATGGAAAAAAAACGATCGTTTCACTAGATAAGAACCTTCTTCCTCGGCTGGGATCATTTACAACCGCATTTAGGATCGTTTGAAGCCGCATTCAAACTGCATTTTGGAAGTTCAAAATCGAGGCACCATAGCAGTCCATTATATGGAGAAAAATCCTGAAATGTTTTCCTCAAAAAACATAATTTCTTTACGACTGAAGAAAGAAAGACATGAACATCTTGGATGACAAGGGGGTGAGTACATTATCTGTAAATTTTTGGTTCTGAAAGTGACCTTCTCCTTTAAATTTAACACTGCAGACACTGTAGATGAATTTGCTGAAAGAGTTCAATCAGATTTAATTAATTACAACAAAAATGTGATTAGGATTATTTATTTATTTATTTATTTATTTTTTAACATTCTTTCTGTCTTTTTGCATTTTGGGCAGCTGTGCCAAGAGTGTTTGCACTAAGTAATAATAGTAAATATGGCAGCATTTTAGTACCATAACATTAAACAAAATTATGAGATTAAAGATCTGTTAAATTGCATGAATAAAGTTAATCATTGAGAAAATTCCACGTACTCCAAAAAAAAAAAAAAAAAAAAAAAAAAAAGCTGTTGTGGCTGATTTGTGAAAATATTAAAACAATGTTGGCACAGTTATCTTGTTGACATTTATGAGGTAAATGTTATGTTATGACTGTTGCTATTTATGCTATTTAAAAACTTTTATCGATGAGTTTTAAACACTGATTGATCGATTACATGAGACATTTTATTAAGTTGTTCTAATTTTTTTTCAACATGTCTTCTGATGTTCATGTTTATTTTGTGCTGTAACTAGTAGAAAATAAAAAATAGATGATTGTTTCACATGCTGCTTGAACTGAAAAAACATTTATTGTTTGTATTTTGTAGTAAAATACAATTTAAATGCTGTGATTTGTGTTATATTAAAAGTAACAAAACGCTTATTGCGATTATCGGGTGGCTGGCACACTACAAATAATGAAGACTTTAAAATGTTCAATATTATGTCCAGGCATTTATACTATTAATAAAACAGCTTGTAAATAAATTGTGAATTGTGATTTATCTCAGAAAAGACAATAGGAAGCATTTTTTAAAGAATTTTTGTTATTTTTGTATTGTGCAAAATGGCAGCAGCTGCATTTATATGAAACAAATGAGAGCGAGTCCAGCGATACCAGGATGACATAATTAAATATCTGTACAGAGAATATTTATTTGAGCTTTAATATTTTATTAGCCAACCAAATGCAAAGCTTTACCCGGATGATCCTGTGTTAATTGTTATTACTGGTTGTTATGGAGGAATAACATACCTAGGAATGTGGTGACTGTTAAATATTCTTTCCAAGCTTTTATTCTGCCAGCATAACGGCTTGTGAATAGTCATGGAATGTGATTTACCTCAATAATGAGCTTTGTAGCGCACATTAACCTATAATGTTTGTGAGGGTTTTTTACATATGGTCACTGCACTGTATTATGCCACTCTCTTTACAAAGTAATGTCATGAAGTGATTATTTTTAGTCATTTAGTCATGTTTTTGTCCTGTTGTTTTATGTTCAGTGCTATTTTAAGCAGGCTACACTGCCCATAAATATAGCCTGACAATGAGAATTAGAATAATTGGTGGTATTTTTACAACTAAAATGTGATTAGGATTAGTTTTTTTTCTTTGTGTCTTTTTGCCTTTTGGGCCGCTGTGCCAAGAGTGTTTGCATTAAATAGTAATAGTAAATATGGCAGCGTTTTAGTACCATAATGTTAAACAAAATTACGAGATTAAAGATCTGTTAAATTGCATGAATGAAGTTAATCATTGAGAAAATTCCATGTACTCCAAAAAAAAAAAAAAAAAAAAAAAAAAAAAAGCTGTTTTGTTATGACTGTTGCTGTTTATGCTATTTAAAAGCTGTTCACTGCCCATGAAAATAGCCTGACAATGAGAATTAGAATAATTGGTGGTATAATATTATAATAAAATGTTATCAATTATATATAAAGATAACCCATGTTATTTAAATGACAGAAATACCCAAAGTAGACAATTAAAAATTCACCAGATCAGATTTTTTTTTTCAGGAAACATAAATAGCAACACAGTAGCAAGCAATAAACAATGGAAATTGCAAAACAAAAATGAATAATTAATCCAAAGTTTTTTTTAGCCAACTTTTAAATGTTCAGACTTTGGATTAATTATTAATTTTTGTTCATTTATTGTTTACTACAGTGTTGCTATTTATTCTATTCTGTCTGTTTCTTTAAAAAAAATCTATGATTTAATGAATAAAACAATTTTTGATTACCCCAAGTATATTGGTGTTGTTCTCGACCACTGGCAGTTAACGTTTTTTTATTGAAACAATTTTTAACAATAGAGGATTGTAATTAACACAGTTTCAGTAAAAGTCATTGACTGGGTATTTTATTTAAAATCTGTTATGTACATTTTGTGCCCAAGAAACATTTGTTGTTATTTTTAATGTTGAAAATGTTTATGTAATGTTCATGTAAATGTAAATGTGTATAATTACATATGTTAACATTTTTGTAGAAACTCTGATCCATTTTTTTTCAGGATTCTTTGATGAATAGACAGTTTGAAAGAACAGCATTTATTTAAAATATGAATATTTTGTAACATTATACACGTCTTTACTGTCACCTTTGACCAATTTAAAGGGATAGTTCACCCATTCTGTCATCATTTACTCATTCTCTAGTCGTTCTGAGCCTGTATGAGTTTCTTTCTTCTGTTCAACACAAAAGAACAGATTTTGAAGAATGTTGGTAACCAAAACGTTGACGGTAGCCATTGACTTCCATAGTATTTTTTTTTTTCATTCTATGGAAGTCAATGGCTACCGTCAACTGTTTAGTTACATCATATCTTTTTTTATGCACAACAGAAGAAGGAAACTCACACAGGTTTAGAATGACAACAGGGTGAATAAATTCAAATATTACTGATCCCAAACATTTCAGTAGTAGTGTACCTGTATTGTGTGCTGTATATAGCTGGTTAATACTGTGGAAAACCTGACATGGATTTGTTTATTCCTGCTGTGTCTCTTTCTGACAGGCCCTCCTCAAGAAAACATGGCAAACCCTAAAGAGAAAACTCCCATGTGTTTGGTGAATGAGTTAGCCCGTTTCAACAGGATTCAACCTCAATACAAGTTGTTGAATGAGAAGGGGCCTGCACATGCCAAGGTACCGTTAATGAGGAGCTGTGATAAAGGTTATTGTGTTTATTGATTAAAAATGCATTAGCTTGAACTAATGATAAAATACGTCCTATATATAACTTCATGATACATTAATTAGCTTTGCACATCCTGAAGGAAATACCAGTGTTTGCAAGACAGCAAAGAATAATGTAAAATTGTATGTAGCAAGAAAGATACAGTCATGGCCAAAAATATCAGCACCTATGCAATTCTGTCAGAAAATGCAACCCTTCTCTAAGAAAATTGCTGTAGTTGCAAATGTTTTGGTACTTACGTTTATTTATTTTTTTTTGTTTGCATTGGAACAAGACCAAAAAAAAAAACAACCAGAAGAAAAGTCAAATCTAATACGATTCCACACAGAACCCTAAAAATGCACTGGACAAAATTATTGGCACCCTTAACTTAATATTTGGTAGCACCCTCTTTGGAAAAAATAACTGAAATCAGTCGCTTCCTGTAACCATGAATAAGTTTCTTACACCTCTCTACTGGAATTCTGGACCACTCTTCTTTTGCAAACTGCTCCAGGTCATTCAGATTTGAAGGATGCCTTCTCCCAACTGCTGTTTTGAGATCTCTCCACAGGTGTTCTATGGGATTCAGATCTGGACTCATTGCTGGCCATTTCAGAACTCTCCAGCGCTTTGTTTGTAACCATTTCTGAGTGCTTTTTGGAGTGTGTTTCGGGTCATTGTCCTGCTGGAAGACCCGTGACCTCTGTTGGAGACGCAGCTTTCTGACACTGGCCACTATGTTGCACCTCAAAATTCTTTGGTAATCGTCAGATTTCATGATACCGTTCACACAGTCAAGACATCCAGTGCCAGAAGCAACAACCCCAAAACATCTTTGAACCTCCACCATGTTTGACTGTAGGGACTGTGTTCTTTTTTGAAGGCCTCATTTCTTTTTCTGTAAACAGTGACATGATGTCCTTTACCAAAAAAACTCTACTTTTGTCTCATCTGTCCACAGTACATTCTCCCAGAAGGATTGTGGTTTTGTCACATAAGTTTTGGCAAACTCCGGTCTTGTTTTTTATGCCTTTGTGTCAGCAGTGGTGTCCTCCTGAGTCTCCTACCATAGCGTCCCTTTTCATTCAGATGGAGACGGATAGTGCGAGCTGACACTGTTGTACCCTGTGTCTGCAGATCAGCTTGAATTTGTTTGGAAGTTAATCAGGGTTCTTTATCCACCAATCGAACAATCCTTCGTTGTAATTTTTCATTAATTTTTCTCTTCCGTCTACGTCCAGGGAGGTTAGCTACAGTGCCATGGGCGGTAAACCTCTTGATGATAATGCGCACAGTGGACACAGAAACATTAAGAGATTGTCCATGTTTTTCCACAGTTTTTTCCCCCTCAAATCCTCTTACACTTCTTTCTTTTCTCCATGCTCAGTGTGACACACAACACAAAGGTTGAGTCAACTTTTCTCCATTTTAACTGGTTGCAAGTGTGATTACTATATTGCCCACACCTGTTACTTGCCACAGGTGTGTCTAAATACAAATTACAGGAGCATCATGTGCTTGAAAAGCAATTGTTTCTTACAATTTTGACAGGGTGCCAATAATTTTGTCCAGTCCATTTTTGAGTTCTGTGTGAAATTTGATCAAGTTTGACTTTTCTTCTCTTTGTGTTGTTGCAGTGCAAACAAAAACAATAAGCACATGAATACCAAAACATTTGCAATTGGAAATGTTTTGCATTTTCTGATGGAATTGTAAGGGTGCCAATATTTTTGACCATTACTGTACAGCATGTCCGATCACACAGAAGTATGTCAAGTCGGTATGATTTTAACCTTAAATTTCTTTAAAAAAACAAAACAAAAAAAGTTCAAAGAGCAAAAATTAATATTACACCTAAGACTGACTATATTACATTTAGTGTAATACATGTATATAAAACTGAACTATATTTAACTATATTAACAATATTTTACCAGACAGTTTAAGTAATATTTATAATATTTGTCTTGAAAGAACACACATTATGTCATTTAAGACTGTCAAGTCTGTTTAGATCATCTTGGAAAAGTAGGTCTTTTGCTGCCAAAAGCCTAAATCTGTTAAAAAATGCTTGGTAAGTAAGGAATAATGCAAAATAAACCCTGACATGGCGATCAGGATCTTTTATCATCTTAAAAGCTTTTATTTTGACTATACGTTTTCTCAATTATGTCTGCTTGGGACATAAATAAAAAACATGGACATGAAATATTGTAGACAACTGCTAGTTTCGCTGAAAACTTTCACTGTGTTATAGTCCAGAAAGCAATCAGCCTATCTTTGCTGCTTTTGGATTGTGTGTGCAGATGTTCACGGTGCAGCTGTGCTTGGGGAACCAGGTGTGGGAGTCAGAAGGCAGCAGCATCAAAAAGGCTCAACACTCTGCAGCTACCAAGGCCCTGGCAGAGAGCGTTCTCCCCCGGCCTCCTCCCCGCTCACCTAAAGCCGACAGCAACAGCAACCCAGGTACCAACGTGGCTTAGGGTCAAACTATACTAGGAATAATAGGCTGTAAAGTACAGCAGCTGATGTTGCTGGTCACAAAAATATATAGTTTGCTTGTTTTAAGCCGTTGAAATGCAATCAGCAGCGAAGAAGAACTCCTTTCGCTATATGCGCGCACTGTCTGAGAGACTGTTTCTGAGCGCTGTCAGGGAGGCGCACACATGAAGACGGTGCACATAAAGCGTGGGAGTATTGAACAGAGTAATTTTTGGCACTTTATAGGCCTTGAACGGTTAAATACACACACTTGAAAATGTCAAAATGCCTGTCTTTAAAAGTATCTTAAGTGAAAGGAAAGAGCTGACAAAAAAAAACGTGTAACGCTATATTGGATCTGAACAGCTCTTAAAATGACAGCAATCTAATATTCCTGCTGTCTGTCATTCATGTTAATCAAACAACAAAAGAGAGGAAATCTCTCACCATTCTTGAATACATCACTTTTGTAACTTTAAAGGCATAATGGGCCTCATTTATCAGTCGAACATGGAGACGAGCACAGATCTGTGCGCACAAATCAACTTATGACAGGGTTCATTTGTGTGATTCATGAAACATTCGTATGCCGCCAGTCACGTCGTACGAATGATTGTACGTTGGTAAATGTGGCAGTTGAAAACAATCGCCATTTAAATATCACGCCCTTAAAAACACCCTGATTTAGAAGCCTCGCCCCTAGAGTTTACGACACGGAGAAACTAAACCCAGCCAAAAAAAAATAAACCCAGACATGAATAGTCATCATATAGATCAGTAAAGTGAAATCATGACAGAGAAATTGATCTTACTCTAAAAACACGCTTTAACCTTTTATTTGCAAACAATAGCATTAATTTATACAGCATGTATATTAAATACTAGGCGTGTAACGGTACACAGATGTCACGGTTCGGTACATACCTTGGTTCGGGGGTCACGGTTCAAGAACGACCCATTACTAATTTGTAGCATCGTGGACGCGCATCCCAGAGCCTGTGCTACATGAGCTTTTGTGCTTAAAAAGTAAACAAATTTTTATTTTCTGAAAAATATGACAGATCATTTTGCTAGATAAAACCCTTCTTCCTCTGCTGGGATCGTTTAGAGCCCTTTGAAGCTGCGTTTAAACTACATTTTGGAAATACAAAATCAGGGCACCAGTGAAGTCCATTATATGGAGAAAAATCCTGAAATGCTTTCCTCAAAAACCATAATTTCTTCACGACAGAAGACAGAAAGTGTGAGTAATTTTTTTGTAAATTGTTGTTTTGAAAGTGGAGTCCTCCTTTAATACATTAGGAAGGACATCCAAATGCTTGTCTATCATTCATCACCCTCAAATATGGCTAATCGTTTTAAATATGCAAGTTGTAGCACTTTATATGGCCGCTCAATCTAATGGTAACCTAGAAAAATGTGCACTATTGAAGTGTCTGTGTGGAGTGTGGAAGCTGACTAGTAACACGCTTGCTGAATGTCACATGGTGGCGCCGGTTCGGTCACTTGCTCTTAAAATACTCCGTCATTTTTGGTCATATAGATAAGAGTAATGCATCTGTTCAAACCTGTGAAGACTCTACATTTATTTGTGTGCACTCACAATAACAACAAAACATTGCGCTTTTGTAAAATAATGAGAGCCAGTTCAAATGGAAAACAAATATTCTCAGTTTATGTAATCCATATGAAACATGCAAACAGGTGCATCCACTACTGCGGAAATGTCAGTGTCGCCGACTTCATCTCTTAAGTTGAAAACAAAGAGAGCACGAGTTTATCAATAAATTGTTAAAATGATAATGCAGCCTCCGTACTGTTTTTCCCTGACACATTCATAATCATCACTAAGCTTTATGTGCATGCTTTAGCGCTTACTAGACTATGTCGGCAATTAAAGGCTCATCATAAGGATTTAAATGGTTTATTAATAAATGTGCTATTAGTTGACTAATCCCTTAAAATTAATGACTACTAGTCGACAAGAAAAATCTTTAGTCGAGGGCAGCCCTAATTGTGATTTATACTGTTAATGTGAAATAAAATTACTTGTATTGTGATATTAGATTTTGGTCATATCGCCCACCCCTAAATCAGCATGTTATTCTATAGTCAGATACTCCAGATTTAAAGGTGTTTCTCGTATGAAAATAACCTGTATACATGATGGCAAAATCGCAAGAAAAGCTTACATTTACGCATATGCATTTGGCAGATGCTTTTATCAAAGGAATCAAGCAATTTGTGAGTATTCACTCAATATATGCAAAGAAATGGGGAAAAAAAAAATACTGAAAAAAGGGTAAAATTGACACTAAATATTATGGAAACTAAAACATTTCTAGAAAAAATCTAAAAACTTTGTGTACCAGGAAGCTATACATTATTTAAGGGTATTCTGTTATCTGATATTGATATAGGGTCTGTTGTTGTCAAGTGAGTTAAATTCATAATATTTTCCCTCTAAACCAGCATATTATATGCTAGTTTGACATGATACATCAAACCTTTCTGTTTCTGTTTCTGCTCCCTCACCTTGCTCGTTTTCCGGGTGGTCGTTTCTCTGAGACAGAAGCATCATTTAGTTCGACAGTTCGAGTAGTCTTGGACATTGCTAATCTGAATATGTATGCTCCAATCAGAGAAGCATACATTTAGTGTGGTTTCAGAGTGATATTGTTTGATTGTTTACACTTACTTTTGTGAAGAAAATTTTGATACAGTATGTAACATCTATTTCCTTTTTGCAGGCAGCATCACTCCTACGGTGGAGTTGAATGGCTTGGCCATGAAGCGAGGGGAGCCAGCTATCTACAGACCCCTAGACCCCAAACCCATTCCTAACTACAGAGCCAATTACAACTTTAGAGGAATGTTCAACCAGAGGTATGTCCTTTAGCCTGTGGATGTGTGACATTCTTAGCATGTCAGTGGTGAAAGTTGATACATACAGTTTAAGACATAAGTTTACATACACCTTGCAGAATCTGCACAATGTTTATTAGTTTAACAAAATAAGAGGGGTCATACAAAATGCATATTATTTTTTGATTTAGTACTGACCTGAATAAGATATTTCACATAAAAGATGTTTACATATAATTCACAGGAGAACTTATAGTTGAATTTATAAAAATGACCCTGTTCAAAAGTTTATATACACTTGATGTCCTGAACAGTTAAAGTGCCCGCTGTTCTTCAAAAAATCTTTCAGGTCCCACAAATTCTTTGGTTTTTCATCAGTTTTGTGTATTTGAACACTTTCCAACAATGGCTGTATATTTTGAGATCCATCTTTTCACACTGAGGACAACTGAGGGACTCATATGCAACTATTACAGAAGGTTCAAACACTCACTGATGTTTCAGAAGGAAAAAGTCATGCATTAGGAGCCGGGGGTTGAAAACATTTGAATTTGAAGATCAGGGCAAATTTTACTTGCTTTGTCTTCTGGGAATCTTTTGTAGCGTCTGAAGGCCAGTACTAAATGAAAAAAGAAGTGATGTTTAGACAAAATAAGAAAAATGTGCACATCTTTATTTTGTTCAAAAGTTTTCACCCTCGGCTCTTAATGCATCGTTTTTCCTTCTGAAGCATCAGAGTGTTTGAACCTTTGTAATAGTTGCATATGAGTCCCTCAGTTGTCCTCAGTGTGAAAAGATGGATCTCAAAATCATACAGTCATTGCTGGAAAGGGTTCAAATACACAACAATGCTCAATGCTGAAAAACCAAATAATTTGTGGAAGCTGAAAGATTTTTTTTTCTGAAGAACAGTGGGCAGTTTAACTATTCAGGACAAACAAGAGACTCATGAACAACTCTCATTAATAAAAAAAAAACCCCTAAAAAACTGTTGGTCATTCAGGTAACAAAACAGTATTTTTGAATCTTTTGAACAGCGTCATTTTTATAAATTCAACTCTTATTTTCTATATGTAATCATCTTTTACAGTATGTGAAATATCTTATTCAGGTCAGAACTAAATAAAAAATAACATGCATTTTGTATGATCCCTTTTATTTTGGTAAAATAATTAACATTTTGCAGATTCTGAAAGGTGTATGTAAACTTTTGACTTCGACTGTATATCTTCATGAATGGTATGGCTCTGGTAGATATATTATTTGCTCTTGCTGCCACCTAGTGTTAGTGTCACACGGGTGTTAGGTCAAACATTAAAAAAAAAAAGTGCAATTAATTGATCTCAAATTGGCTGTCAAAATAGGGTCTAATTTTAGAGATTGGCCACTGTATTCAACAATTTAATAATGATGATGTTTGATACCTGTGATTTTTACCAAGCTTTGATTGTTGGTCAAGAAGACATCCTGTGGGAACTTAAAGAAAGATTCTGACTGTTAACATTAGGAGGCAGTATTGCCCTATTTTTCCGTCAGCACTTGTGACTTCAAACTTTGGCTTCACTTACCCATATTTTCTAAAAGCATGTTAGCATCTGCCCCATTTGATTTGTGCTGCAAAATGTCAAAATAAATACTTATTTTTCAAAATTCACTATACTACACTATACGTATATGTTTAGCATTTGAGGGCACGTTTATCTCAGCATCCAGAACATCTAGTTTATATTTCTGCAAACTTAGACTCGCCATTTGTTAGTCAGGTTTATTTCAGATAAACCGGCGAGGATGTGAAGAAACACACCAACACTGACGTGTTCAGCAGCTAAAAGGAATGAACAGCGAGAAGCAACGCTGACGCTAATCGGAAAACTACACTACATTACAAGAAGCACATTACACCTTAATCCTGCTGTCATCTGAAGCCTTTATTTAGGCATTTGCTTTCGATTGAAGCTCAATGGACACTGTGAGAACAAAGCTGATGTGAGAAACCTGAGTCTTGTAATGCTAAGATCTCACCCTGATATCAAAAAGCGTTAAAGGGCCTGCACGTAGTGATTTGATGGAAAAAAATGTCTATATGTTTCTCCGCTACGCAGCTAGAATTTCTATGATGTAGTCTTTGAAATAGTAATACAACAAGGAGCCAAAGTAAATCGGATCCTCTGTGCGATTACATCATTTTGGTGCGCAGCCTGGCTGGAGACCACCGTGGGGGACTGTTGTAGATATTAAGGGTGTTGCATATGAATTATGCCTTTAAGTCTTTTGCGCTCTACTCATTCAACACCAGATCCTCTCAGAGGTGTTACAGGCCTCACATAATTTAAACACAGATTCGCTAAATTACATCTCCCTAATTTATGGTTTTATTAAAATATCGATGTTGTGTCTGTACTGTTCATTATGGAGAAGATTAATGGTGTCGCTGTAGTGAATCGAGTGATTATGAGACTGAGAGCATTGATGGATATCTATGAATATGTATGCTTTAATCAGAAAGGGTATTGATTAGTGAAAACGTGTTTTGATTTCTGCAGTGGTACTTAAAGGGCTCATATCATGAGGAAGATATATAAAGATGTATTAAAACAGTCCAAGTTCTGAAATCAGAGTACGCTTGATTTGTGCTTCAGTAGACAGATTAATATATTTAAATACACCATGACTTGATACGCAGTTAATAACGAGGAAGTGGGATAGATGCACCCAAAGTGGGTTAGTTCACCCAAAAATGAAAGTTCTGTCATTAATTACTCACCCTCATGTCAATCCAAAACTGTTAAACTTTCGTTCGTCTTCAGAATACAAATCAAGATATTTTTGATGAAATCAGAGAGCTTTGCATAAATGGGGCAATGGGGTGCTGGTACCCAGTTATATATATATATTTTTTTTTTTTGGTACTTTACTCTCTGTATAATATCAAAAACATTTATTTCAGTAAAAAAAGAGTCCAAAACATTCTTTCTTTTCTTTTTTCTTTTTCTTTTCTTTTTTAATGAAATTTGTTTTAATTTTTCTGATAATCAAATGAAGAGATTAAATTTCAAATTAAAATTAAATTGAATTAAATTTTTTGGCAAACAAACAGAGGTTTACTGTTAAAATTAATACATGAAAGAAAATTTGTGTGACTATTCTGTTAAAAAAGTTTTAATAATAATTGTAGAATTTATTTTTTTGTCATTTTTTTTTTATCATTTAATTGTTTTATTTAAATTGGCCAGAAATGGGACTATATAAACACCTACATTATACTGTACAAAAGTAATACAAGACTAATGCATTTCTGTTGCATGAAGTTCATGTGTTAATGTCGTCATATAATGAGATGCAGAGGCCGAAAATCACACGAGCCTCACGTGTGCTTCAGTATTTGTGTAGTAAACAAAACCGTGTTTTTCAAAACCGCCATTCATACATACAAAGCTAAGCGGAACATGCAGGATTCATATTTAAGCTGTCTTTTGCGTTTTAATATTCACAGACACTAGTCCGCATTGAGATTCGAATTAAGTGACAGACCCAAAATTGTTCAAAAATGTACGAATTCCGTGGCATTCCGCACTATTAAAGGGGTCATCAGATGCTAAGTTCACTTTTACATGTTGTTCGAACATTAATGTGTGTTGGCAGTGTATGTACAAATCTACCCTATGATGATAGAAATCCATGCAGTGGTTTTTAATTAATCTGTAAAAATAATATTCCCTTTTTCAAATCGAGCCATTCTCAGATACCTGTCATTGTAGCGTCACACCCACAGAAGCCGCTCCCACAATAGTGGGAACGCTATAATGGCTGAACGCGGCTAAAGTACCAGAACCTTGGTCATGACATGATTTTTCAGAGCTGATTTTGGCAAGGTAAAAAGGATGTTGTTTTGCACAACCATTGAGAATTTTTAACCAAAGTATATTATAGACTTTTCATTAAGACCCTAAAAAAATCATATCAGCTTGTGGAAAATGGGCATCCGATGACCCCTTTAAGTAAATTCCGTTTTTATGAATCGACTCCGCAATCCAGTCCACGTTTTTCGCTGAGGAGAAATTGTCACGTGTCCAGAGACAGAATTGACATGCCGTCGTGTAAATAAGATAAATAACATAAGATCATTTAGTTTATTTAATAAAAGAACAAGGTATAGACCTGTTCTATAGGAAATGTAACCTACACTGTAAAAAATAAAAAACACAATTTGTTGAGTCAGCTTAAAGTAATTTGTTACCCTGCTGCCTTAAAATTTTAAGTTCAATCAACTCAAATAAGTTTAGTCAACTTGAAATGTTAAGTTGTACTAAGTAACAACTTAGATATTTGTGTTTGCTAAACTTAACAGATGGGTAAGTAACCCAGCTGCCTATTTTAAGTTGATTCAACTCAAATATCACAATAAGTTGTCATTTAGTATAATTTAACATTTCAAGTTGAATAAACTTTTTTTGAGTTGACTGAACTTAAAATTTTAAGGCAGCCAGGTTACAAATTATTTTAAGTTGACTCAACAAATTGTTTTTTACAGTGTACGGGGGTACAGTACGGTACTTTTTGTGTTTTACTCTCAGTGTAATAATAAAAACATTTATTTCAGTGATAAAATAAGTCTAAAAATTTCAATTTCAACACTTTGAACAATAGGGTCCTACAATTGTTTCCTTTTCTTTTTTCAAAAATTCTTGTGTGTTTTTATTTTTCTGATAATCAAATGAAGGCATTAAACATTTTTTTTTAATGAAATGAAAATTAAACCCTTTTATTTGTTACCAAACAAACAGAGGTTTTTCTGTTAACATTAATACATGGAAGAAAAATTGTGTAAATATTCTGTTAAAAAACTTGAAATAATAATTGTAGTATTTTTTTCTACAATTAGGTGGTATAGAACAAGGTATAGATCTGTTCTATAGCAAAAGATAACCTTAAATGACTTCTGCACTATATAGAAAATAAAGTTTACTTGACCTTTAAGGGGGGCGGTGGGTGCCTCCCCCTAAAATAATGGCAGGGGAAACACTGGTGTTTTATTTATTTATTTATTTATTTATTTATTTATAAGAAGCTTCTTTTGCTCACCAAGCCTATATGTATTTGATCCAAAATACAGCAAAATCAGTAATATTGTGACATTTTTTTTACTATTTAAATTAACTGCTTTCTACTTGTTTATATTTTAAAATGTAGTTTATTCCTGTGATCACAGCAACATTTTCAGTATCATTTCTCCAGTCTTCAGTGTCACATGATCCAAAGATCAGCATTTATCTGAAATAAAACGCTTTTGTAACATTATACAATATACCATTCAAAAACTTGGAGTCTGCGGTTTTCCTGTGGAATTGAGCTACTGTAACACTGTTGTTGTGGGTTGTTTTTGATGTCCACTAGTTGAATAGACTCCAATAATGTTATATTTAGCCCCTAAAATGCAAATTTACCAGGGGAGCTCTGACAAAAAAAGAGTGTATTTTATCCCCCAGAATGCGTTTTTTTTTAAACAGGGGACCCCCCCTTGGAAACACAATTGGGCTAGTTTTGGCCTAGTTTTGAGTAGCAGTTGGTTTTGTTGTGAATATCTGCCAACTCTGACTTGGAGTCAGTATATTTTTTTGGGGGGTGGGAATGAAATTATAGATTTTAATACTTTATTTAGCAAAGATGCTTTAAATGAATCAAAAGTGCTAAATGCTGTTCTTCTGAGCTTTCTGATTATCAAAGAAACCTGAAAAAATTCTACTCAGCTGTTTTCAACGTAACAAAAATAATAGTAATAAATAATAATAATAATAATACTAATACTGTTTGAGCAGCAAATCAGATTATTAGAATGATTTCTGAAGGATCATGTGACTGGAGTAATGATGCCAAAAATTCAGCTTTGAAATCACAGCAATAAAGTAAATTTTAAAATATATTATAATAATAAGTAGTTATTTTAAATAGTAAAAATATTTCAAATTGTGCTGTTTTTGCTGTACTTTGAAACAAATAAATGCTGCTTGGTGAGCAGAAGAGACTTCTTTAAAAAAAAAAAAAAAAAAAAAAAACATTAAAAATCTTACTGTTCAAAAACTTTTGACTGGTAATGTAAATTGAAATTACTTCTACAACCTTGATTAAACTTAAATTTGAGTTAGCAACTGAACTTAAGTTTTTAAGTTGAAATATGTAAAAAAAGTTATGGTGAAAATATAAATATTTTGTAACATTATAAATGCCTTTCCATCACTTTTAATCAATTTTGTGCATCCTTTCTGAATAAAAGTAACAAAATAAATAAAAATATCAGCCCAAACTTTTTAATGGTAGTATATACTTGGCCTTGGAGATGAAGGCTATAGCTTGGTTATGATGTAAACATACTGATATCCACTCAATACACTCCTTATTGATTGACTTTGAGCTTTATCAACACGTTCATATCCTTTCTCAGTCCATCGAGACTGCAGTGATGCATCTTTTCTGAGAACCAAATCATGTAACTCTTCATTATCCCAGCTTAGTTAGACTAAGACTAAATCTCCACTCTCATCGTGGCTCAGCTTATCCAATCACGTGTGGATCTGAGTGGGAATTGAGCAGCAGTCTGGTAGCATCACACAATTACCTCATTTATCCGGCCCTTTGCTTTTTGTGACTAACATCAGGCTTTGTGTCCCTAACAACATTTTCCTTGGGGAGCGCCTGCGTTCTTTCAGAGTCGAAATTTGGATGGGTCTTTTCCGGGACGACCTCACCTTCTCTCATTTGGGCATGACTGTACCGTTGCGTCGGTGTTTAACTGTAACAATAATGAGGATAATTGCTGTCGAGCCTCTCCAGTGATATTTCCTGGTCTGATATTGAGCTGTGGCTGAAAAGACTGGAAGCTCAGAGGAAGAGAGTTTGCAGAGTGGAGGTGGAAATGCGTCACTGTCTAGGCCAAATCAGCACCTTGGTTTGTTTTGATTGCAATAAAGATAACGTAGGTGGCTCTGGGGAACGGTTGGCTCGGTACCAGATTTTGCCGTCATTGTGATTATCTCAGTATCCATAGTAAATACATACCTCCATACAAACAGATGAGGGTTAGTCCATTCATTATGCATTTGCATATCAAATACACATCTGTTTTACTATACTCGAAGACTAATACATGAACAAATTTAAGGGTCAGACGAAGAACAGTTATCCTAACTATAATCATATGGTATATTATATTTATTTGAAGAAATATTATAACAAAGTTTGTGTCCTTTTTATTTTCTTCTAAAATTAAAAAAAAAAAACATTTTTTTTTTCAAGACTAGGTGAAATTTAATTTTCTTAGTCAAAAAGCATGTCTAATAACTTGAAATCATGAAACTTACACAATTTAACAGCAATTTATTAGAAGTTTAACAACAATTACATTTTAGAATTTTCTCAAATTCTATTTTATTCTTTTCCAAAAATGTTTTTTTCCTCTTAATTTTGTCTGGATTCTATTTTTTTTTCTCTCATTTTAATTTTTCAAGACTACTTTCAAATGAATTTTCTTAGTTAAAAAGCATGTCCAATAAATTTTAAATCTTGAAACTTGCACAATTTAACAGCAATTTATGAAAAGTTTAATAAAAATACATTTTTAAGGCCCCTTTAACAGCAGTTTATTAAAAGTTTAACGAAATGTACATTTTAAGGCCCAATGAAATGTGTTTTTATTTTTTCTAAATTCCTTTTTTCAAGAGTTTCAAGACTAGGTTAAATTTAATTTTATTATTCAAAAGCCATGTCTAATAACTTTAAATCATGAAACTTACGCAATTTTAACAACATTTTATTAAAAGTTTAACAAAAATTAAATTTTTAAGGACCTATGAAATGTTTTTTTTTTTTTTTTTTTTTTTTTTTTCAAATTTTATTTTATTTTTTCCAATTTTTTCCAATTTTTTTTTTTTTTTTTTGGTTCATTTTAATTTTTTAAGACTAGGTTACATTTAATTTCATTAGTCAAAAGCCATGTCTAATAACTTTAAATCATGAAACTTACACAATTTTAACAGCATTTTATTAAGAATTTAACAAAAATTTAAATTTTAAGGCCCTTAAGAAAATTCTATTTCTTTCTTTTCTTTCTTTCTTTTTTCTTTTCTTTTCTTTTCTTTTCTTTTTTCTTTCTTTCTTTCTTTCTTTCTTTCTTTCTTTCTTTCTTTCTTTCTTTCTTTCTTCTTCTTTTTTTTTGTCCCCCCAAATTTCTTTCTTTTTTTTTCTGGATTCTTTTCGTTGTTGCTGTTGTTCATTTCATTTTTTCAAGACTAGGTTAAATTTAATTTTATTAGTCAAAAAGCATGTCTAATACATTTAAATCAGGAAACTTAGACAATTTAACAACAATTAATTAAAAAGATTAACAAAAATTACATTTTTGAGGCCCTCTGAATTTTTCTCAAATTCAGTTTCATTTACCAAATTTTGTGTATACCATTAATTTTATGGATTAATTTTTAATGGTTTCATTAAATGTTAATAATCCATAGCATCTCTAATTATTTTTTTGTATCAATTATCAACATATGTTTTGCTAAATAAAATCTGGTAAATCTTTTTTTTTTTCCTAAAAAAAAAAAATAATGTTTTTGCAATAATAGTAGTAGTAGTAGTTCTACATTGTTGTGTATATGTGTGTATGTATATATATATATGTATGTATATATATATATCTCCATTACAGAATCTTCAAATTAAACAAAACTATGAAGACTTTTAAGTTTCTGCTTGCATATGATAAGACGGTATTTTTTCTCAAAAAGATAAAATGCTTATGAAGTGACTCAAAACAATTTGTTGAGTCAACTTAAAATAATTTGTAACCTGGCTGCCTTAAAATTTTAAGTTCAGTCAACTCAAAAAAAGTTTATTCAACTTGAAATGTTAAATTATACTAAATGACAACTTAGATATTTGAGTTGAATCAACTTAAAATAGGCAGCTGGGTTACTTACCCATCTGTTAAGTTTAGCAAACACAAATATCTAAGTTGTTACTTAGTACAACTTAACATTTCAAGTTGACTAAACTTATTTTAGTTGACTGAACTTAAAATTTTAAGGCAGCAGGGTAACATTATTTTAAGCTGACTCAACAAATTGTGTTTTTTATTTTTTACAGAGTAGTTCTAGAGATTATGTTTTTGTGTTCATGTACTCTGATATTGAGATGGCAGATGCTAAAAACACTGCTAGCATCACGGCTGCTTCTGTATGTATGTACTAAACGAAACCACTCATTCGCACAGAAACATGCAGAACATGCAGGATAGAACAAATCATTTTAGATTCCCTGACATTCCGCTTTATACAATAAATTCCGTTTTTATAACTGAATTCTGTGATTCCATACCCTTTTTCCGCATTGCAGAAAATGTTATCATTTCCAAATTGGGACATTCGACAGTATGAAAATATACACACTGACTGAACTGTGCATGAATACTGTTATGTTTTGACAGGGTTTAAAAATTGTGAAATTTTAAAATGTACTTTTTTCTTTTTTTCTACTATGTACCACACAATCCTGCACTGAAGAGCAGAGGCAGAGAAAAAAAATTATCCTTAGGAAATCTGTTTTGATGTCCTTTAGAATGAGACTGGTCTTTCATAACAACTAACAGTTGTTTCATTTTTAGTCGGGTGCTTTTCTTAGCTCATTTTTGGCACCTGCTTTTTTTAGACTCTCTGAGGATACTGGGAAATCAAATGATGATTTATATTTGTGGCATGGCTGTTGGCAAGATAAGATGGTGAAAGGATGGCACTTTTCTCAACATTTACTCCCTTAACCAACCACTTTCGCTACAAAGAATACATTGTTTAGTCCGTACACTCTCTTTCCTATTTTCAGGATTTCATCTGTTCTCATCAAAATGAGTTTTGTTGAAGGGGAAATCTTCATTTACTGGAATTGATTTATCTTTCCCGTAACAATTGAGTCATATTTTAGGAATGATGTCTGTCACTGTCAGGCATGCCAAAGATAAAGCCGGTGACCATGACTGGCGTTAAGATAGACATAAACGGACCCTTATGCCCAAAATGGAGCTCTGCATGATGAAACTTGCAGAAGAAATCTTCAGGCCTCGCAGAAATTCATAAATCCTGGATTAAGCATTTAGCCAAAACTTTAATTGAAATGTTTCTGTTTACATATTCAATTAAATATTTAATGTCCAATTAAACAACTAGTTGAGTGCAAGAATCCAGATATTGCCCAGCTGCTGAATTTACAAGAGGCACATAGCTAAAAACTAGGCCAGTGATGCAGCAGGGTTCGTACAAGGTGCTTAAAGGGGTCCTATTATGCTCTTTTTCAAAGTCTTGATTTTGTTTTGGGGGTGTTCTACAACATGCTCTCATGCTTGGTGGTTCGAAAAATGCATTAGTTTTTACATAATTTACATTATTACAATGTCTTTCTCCAAGCCTGGCTCAAATAGCTCGATTAGTTCCAGGTTTATTTAATGAAGGCCAGCCTTCTGAAAAAAGGAAATGTGTTATGATCGGTTAGCTGTCTCGTGCGTTGTGATTGGCGAACAGCTTAGACAGTGTTTCGGTACTGCCCACGCCCCTTGTCAAAGCAGTTAGCGCAAGCTAGATTAATATTGAACCTTTTAAGTATGGATATTTTCCTTACAAAAACGCATCGATTCACTAAAGGAGACCCTCGGGAGCCATGTGAGGCACTTTTTATTATGAATGGATGCACTTTATTAGACTACTTAATTAGACTCTGATTGTATTCGTCTGAAAGAAGGAAGTCATATAATGTGACATCATTTCATGCGGAAAACAAATGGAACTCAAATTATTTGGTCTAGATTGGAACATCGGAGTGGATTCGTGGATCTTTCGCTTCAGATCGGATCGTCGGAGCGCACATTTCAAATTATTTGATCTAGATCGGAACATTGGAGCGGATTCGTGGATCCTTCGCTTCAGATCGGAACTTTGGAGCGCACATTTCAAATTATTTGGTCTAGATCGGAACATCGGAGTGGGTTCGTGAATCTTCCGCTTCAGATCGGAACTTTGGAGCGCACATTTCAAATTATTTGGTCTAGATCGGAACATCGGAGCAGGTTTGTGGATCTTTCGCTTCAGATCTGAACTTTGGAGCGCACATTTCAAATTATTTGGTCTAGATCGGAACTTTGGAATGGTTTCGTGGATCTTTTGCTTCAGATCGGAACTTTGAAATGCACATTTCAAATTATTTGATCTAGATCGGAACATCGGAGCGGGTGTGTGAATCTTTCGCTTCAGATCGGATCGTCGGAGCGCACATTTCAAATTATTTGATCTAGATCGGAACATTGGAGCGGATTCGTGGATCCTTCGCTTCAGATCGGAACTTTGGAGCGCACATTTCGAATTATTTGGTCTAGATCGGAACATCGGAGCGGGTTCGTGAATCTTCCGCTTCAGATCGGAACTTTGGAGCGCACATTTCAAATTATTTGGTCTAGATCGGAACATCGGAGCAGGTTTGTGGATCTTTCGCTTCAGATCGGAACTTTGGAGCGCACATTTCAAATTATTTGATCTAGATCGGAACATTGGAGCGGATTCGTGGATCCTTCGCTTCAGATCGGAACTTTGGAGCACACATTTCGAATTATTTGATCTAGATCGGAACATTGGAGCGGATTCGTGGATCCTTCGCTTCAGATCGGAACTTTGGAGCGCACATTTCGAATTATTTGGTCTAGATCGGAACATTGGAGCGGATTGGGTTCGTGAATCTTCCGCACATTCAGATCGGAACTTTGGAGCTTCCGCGCATTTTCAAATTATTTGGTCTAGATCGGAACATCGGAGCAGGTTTGTGGATCTTTCGCTTCAGATCTGAACTTTGGAGCGCACATTTCAAATTATTTGGTCTAGATCGGAACTTTGGAATGGTTTCATGGATCTTTTGCTTCAGATCGGAACTTTGAAATGCACATTTCAAATTATTTGATCTAGATCGGAACATCGGAGCGGGTTTGTGAATCTTTCGCTTCAGATCGGATCGTCGGAGCGCACATTTCAAATTATTTGATCTAGATCGGAACATTGGAGCGGATTCGTGGATCCTTCGCTTCAGATCGGAACTTTGGAGCGCACATTTCGAATTATTTGATCTAGATCGGAACATCGGAGCAGGTTCGTGAATCTTCCGCTTCAGATCGGAACTTTGGAGCGCACATTTCAAATTATTTGGTCTAGATCGGAACATCGGAGCAGGTTTGTGGATCTTTCGCTTCAGATCTGAACTTTGGAGCGCACATTTCAAATTATTTGGTCTAGATCTGAACTTTGGAATGGTTTCGTGGATCTTTTGCTTCAGATCGGAACTTTGAAATGCACTTTTCAAATTATTTGATCTAGATCGGAACATTGGAGCGGATTCGTGGATCCTTCGCTTCAGATCGGAACTTTGGAGCGCACATTTCGAATTATTTGGTCTAGATCGGAACATCGGAGTGGGTTCGTGAATCTTCCGCTTCAGATCGGAACTTTGGAGCGCGCATTTCAAATTATTTGGTCTAGATCGGAACATCGGAGCAGGTTTGTGGATCTTTCGCTTCAGATCTGAACTTTGGAGCGCACATTTCAAATTATTTGGTCTAGATCGGAACTTTGGAATGGTTTCATGGATCTTTTGCTTCAGATCGGAACTTTGAAATGCACATTTCAAATTATTTGATCTAGATCGGAACATCGGAGCGGGTTTGTGAATCTTTCGCTTCAGATCGGATCGTCGGAGCGCACATTTCAAATTATTTGATCTAGATCGGAACATCGGAGCGGGTTCGTGGATCTTTCGCTTCAGATCGGAACTTTGGAGCGCACATTTCAAATTATTTGGTCTAGATCGGAACATCGGAGCAGGTTTGTGAATCTTCCGCTTCAGATCGGAACTTTGGAGCGCACATTTCAAATTATTTGGTCTAGATCGGAACATTGGAATGGTTTGTGGATCTTTTGCTTCAGATCTGAACTTTGGAGCGCACATTTCAAATTATTTGGTCTAGATCTGAACTTTGGAATGGTTTTCAGAGTGGATCTTTTGCTTCAGATCGGAACTTTGAAATGCACTTTTCAAATTATTTGATCTAGATCAGAACATCGGAGGGGGTTTGTGGATCTTTTGCTTCAGATCGGAACTTTGAAGCGTGGATCGTGGATCATTTGATTTAGATAGGAACTTCGGAGGGGGTTTGTGGATCTTTAGCCTCAGATCAGAACTTTGGAGCATGGATTGCGAATCATTTGATTTAGATCGTAACTTTGGAGGGGGTTTGTGAATCTTTTGTTTCCAAATGGAACTTCAGAGCATGGATTATGAATCATTTGATTCAGCTTGGGATTTCAGAGTGGGTTTGTGAATCTTTTGCTTCAGATCTGAAGTTTGGAGCGCGGAGCACGAATCATTTGATTCAGAACCGAACTTCGCGTATATTTTTTTTTTTTATATATATTTTTATCTATATATTTATCTTTTTTAGAATTTGAAAGACAAGATATTGTTTGATAAGTGAGATCTATGAAGTCTTTTGAAAATCAAAAAAATAGTGCTCGAAAAGTCCTGGAATTTCATGTTACAGTATCTGTAGGAACCCTGTAGCAGTGAACTTCCAATTAATTTCTGTATAATGTCACATTAATAATTTCACACATAATCACACATATTCATTAACAAGTGGCCAGGACTGTAATCTTATGAAGAAAACAGCACTTTCCATTAAACATTCCAGCAATATGATGTCTGTGTCCAGACATACAACCAGGAGACTGCCAGAATCCACAGTTCATAAACGATTTCAGAAAATTGCTGTAATTTGGGTGCTGGACTTCCTCTCATAAGCAGCTGCCAGAATAATCACTTATTTACCCAATATCAGTATCAAATACACAAATGATTCCGGCTTTGCTTCTGTTTGAGGCCTTCAGGCAGAAAATTGTGTCAGCAGAACAAATTGGCGGTAACTTATAAAGCAAAGCTTTATATGGAGCTCTTGGGTTAATGTGGAACGGTTCACCATTCTGTAACTTTAATTTTAATGTAATGTGCTTTTAATACCATATGGATCACTAGTTTGTTTTTTAAAGATTTTTGATTTTAATGAAGAGCAAAAGTCGCTGCTGAAGTGCTTGGGTTTTGTGAGTCGTTGCCAAAATGTTGCTATGTGATTGCTAAGGTCATTGAGTGTATTTTTATGAGCTTTCTGGGTGGTTTCTAGGGAATACTAGATGCTTATGAGTTATAGTTCAGTCTCTAGATATAACATTCAGTATAATTTTGCAATGTATTTATTTTTGATGGTTTTATCATCTGGCAGGTGTCTAAATAAAAAGTAAATAATAAAAATTTGTTATTTTTAAATGCTGCATGTCAGTCATTTTAAAAAAGCAAATTGAGGCATTACAATATTTATAACGTACAGTGTGAAAAAAAAGATAAAGGTTTAGGAGTGGTATTCAATTATTAGTGTTTTTAAATCAGTATAACTGATGAATTTTCAGTGTTATTTTTTATTATTTATATACTGTTATAGTTTTTTTTTTTGTTTGTTTGTTTGTTTAGTTATGTGTTCTTGTCTAATATATAAAATATTACTACTTAGGTTTTTTTTTATTTATTTTTATTTCAGTTTTAGTTTTTTTTTTAAATTTA
The DNA here is from genome assembly GCF_022985175.1 of Labeo rohita. Classification (NCBI taxonomy): domain Eukaryota; kingdom Metazoa; phylum Chordata; class Actinopteri; order Cypriniformes; family Cyprinidae; genus Labeo; species Labeo rohita. Next base: position 19,047,808 of record NC_066892.1, on the reverse strand, counting down.
TTTATTTCCAGCACTTAAACTTAAATTACGAATGTTATTTTTGTATTATTTATATACTGTTACAGCTTTTATTCACATTCTGAGTTAGATTTTATTTTTATTTTATTTGATCATTTTTCATTTTTATTAGTTAAATTTTTTGTAGTTGTGTTGTGCTCTTTTTTTTTATTTTATTTTGATTAATATCTTTTTTGTAATTAGTATTTATTTATTACTATTATTATTTAATATTTGACTATTATTACAAACACACACACACACACACATATATATATGTATCTGTGTATGTATGTACATATACATATATGTATATATGTGTGTGTGTGTGTATATATATATATATGTATATATATGTATATATATATATATGTGTATATATATATATATATATATATATATATATATATATATATATATATATATATATATATATATATATATATATATATATATATATATATATATATATATATATGTATATACATATATATATATATATATATATATATATATATATATATATATATATATATATATATATATGTATATATGTATGTATATATATATATATATATATATATATATATATATATATATATATATATATATATATATATATACACACACTACCGTTCAAAAGTTTGGGGTCAGTACATTTTTATTGTTTCTTTTTTTTTTTTTTTTTTTTTTTTTTTTAAGAAATTAATATTCACCAAGGATGTATTAAGTTAATAATTAAAAGTTTATTAAAAGCTAATAATAAATAATTTACATTGTTATAAAATATTTATATTTCGAATAAACACTGTACTTTTTAAACTTGTTATTTATGAAAGAATCCTGAAAAAAAAAAAAATTACAGGTTCCAAAAAATATTTGGCAGCACAACTGTTGATATTATCCAACATTGATCATTCTAATAATAAATCCGCATATTAGAATGATTTCTGAAGGATCATGTGACACTTAAGACTGGAGTAACAGCTGATAAAAATTCAGCTTTTCATCACAGGAATAAATTCTATTTTAAAGTATGTTAAAATAAAAAACATTATTTTATATTGTAAAAACATTTTGCAATATTACTGATAAAACATTATATATATGTTTTTTTTTATTGTTTCTATATATATATATATATATATATATATATATATATATATATATATATATATATATATATATATATATACACACAAAAAATATACATAAATTTTACTATTTAGACATATTTTTATTTCAGTTTAGAATTTTATTTATTTCCAGTGAGTAATTTTAGCACTTTACCTTAAATTACCAGTGTTATATTTGTATTATTTATATACTGTTATAGATTTCATTAATATTTTGAGTTAGATTTTATTTTTATTATTTAATGTTAATTTCCATTAGTTTAATTTTTAGTGATTGTGTTATGTATTCTTGTCATTTTTAAAAAAAAATGTTAGTATTTATTTGTTACTTTTTTTTTTTTTAGATTTTTAAAAATTATTATTTAGGTTTATTTTTTTATTTCAGTTGTAGTTTTTATTTATTTCCAGTTAGTAATTTTAGCACTTAGCTTAAATTACCAGTGCTATTTTTTGTGTTATTTATATACGGTTATATTTTTTTATTAATATTTTGAATTAGATTTTATTTTTATTTAATTTTTTTTTTTTTTTGTTGGTTTTGTATTTTTATTTTATTATTATTATTATTATTATTATTAATTATTATTAAATATTACTTTGTAGGTTTATTTTGATTTCAGTTTTAGATTTATTTCAAAATGAGTAATTTTGGCAGGTCAACTTAAATTATCAGTGTTATTTTTGTATTTATTTAATGTTATAGTTTTTAATTAATATTTTGAGTTAGATTTTTTTTTTCGTTAATGTTCAATTTTCGTTTTTATTAGTTTAATTTTTAGTAATTGTGTTATGTATTCTTGTCTTTATGATTATTATTAATATTATTATTATTAAATATTACTATGTATGTTTACTTTTATTTCAGTTTTAGTTTTTATTTTTTTCAAAATGAGTAATTTTGGTAGATCAACTTAAATTACCAGTGTTGTTTTTGTATTTACTTACTGTTATAGTTTTTAATTAATATTTTGAGTTAGATTTTTTTAAATCTTTATTTAATGTTCTATTGTTAAATGAATCTAATGTTAAATATCTTTTTTATATTTCTATTTATTTATTACTTTTTTTGTTTGTTTTTAAATTTAATTTAACTATTTAGCTTTTTTATGTTTATTTTTATTTGATTAGTTTTATTTTTTATTTATTTCCAGTTAGTAATTTTAGCCCTACAACTTAAACATATTTCAGTCAAGAAGGTAACACTTCTAATTTTTTTTGTCATCTAAAACCTCTGGTTAATTTAATTACAGCTGTATCATTTTTTTTAGCATGTTTGCAGTCATCTACAACCCAGCTGCAGAGCTGCTCCACGTAATGGATCTCCCAGGTCAAATGAGGTCTTTCTGTGTGAGTTGGAGCGGTGTCAGGCTAGCTCATTGTTCTGGAGGTCTCATGGTCAGCCCAGCTGTTGTGGTCCGACCTCATACTTGTGGTTTGTTAGCATGAATCACTCCAAAACTCACATTCATATCAAAAGGCTGGACCAACAACTCCTTCGTAGAACCGACGGTTCCTTTTCCGCTGTTATCTCGTTCCGTTCCGAGGGGCGTCAGAGCGAATGACTTCCTCTAAATGACGAGGTGTGGGGTGTTTGTTGGAAATGTGTGTTCTGGAGTACTCAGCCGCGGCCCTCCCTGTTGTTGCTCAAGCCGTGTGCCTTCCCTCACACAGAGGAGCTGCTATGAAAATGCTTTTTTTGATGGTGGCATTGCTTTGTTTGGGCGAGTCATTAATGCTTTTGTGGCAGCAGTCAGAGGACAGCTGCTTGTTTTTGAGTCATACAGCTTGTTTCACTTGTGTGTTTGGCTCCAGGTGCTCGCTGCCCACAGAGCCGCACAGGTGTGTCTCAAATGGGGTCTGTTTCGGTTACTGTCCTTCTTCATAGTTTGATCTCTCATGTCAAACATCCAACCTGTATAGTAAACGAAATATTGTGAGACCACTTTTAAGTAACTTTCATTAAATAAACATTAAAGTATGATAAACTAAAATCCAGTGAGCTCTTAAAATGGAATATTTGGAATATTTTATTGTAGTTTTAATTCATATTTGATATAACTTTTATTTTTATATATTCTGTTTTAGTTAGTAACTTTGTGTTTTTTGTCAATTTTATTAATTGATTTAATTTTTTGTTGAATATTACTTTTTACTGTTTACTTTTTATTTCAGTTTAATGTTTAGTTCATTTTGAGTATTTATTTATTTATTTGCAGTCATTTCAATGCTTAAACTTAAAGGGATAGTTCATCCAAAAATGAAAATTACCCCGTGATTTACACACCCTCAAGCTGTCCTGGGTGTATATGACTGACTTCTTTCAGAAGAATACAATCAGAGTTTGTCCTGGCTCTTGTGGGCTTTATAATAGCAGTGAATGGATGTTAAGATTTTGAAGTCCAATAAAGTGCATTTATCCATCATAAAAAGCTGAAGTGAATCAATGTGCTTGTGAAATTAAAATCCATATTTAAAACTTTATAGATCGTAATTTCTAGCTTCCGCTAACTGTCGTACGCGGGTTCACGAGAGAGTGGCGAAAGTTGCGAATTAGGATTTTGTGAATATATTTTTAACTTATTGAAACCAAACTGTTCATGAATCAGGATTTTGTGAATCAGTTTTGGCTGATTCATTAAAACCAAACATTTCATAAGAGTAATTTCTTCGCAAATTAGGATTTTGTGAATCTTTTCGACTGACTCGTTCAAACGAAACTGTTCAAAAGAGTCTTCCTTTGTGAATCTGAATTTTGTGAATCTTTTTGACTTTTCTAAACAAAACCGTTTATAAGAATCTTTTGTTCGTTGATTGTTTTGGCTGATTCATTAAAACAAAACTGTTCATAAGAGTCATTCCTTTGTGAATCTGGATTTTGTGAATCTTTTTAAATTATTGAAATGAAACCGTTCTTAAGAATTTTTGGTTCATGAATCAGGATTTTGTAAATTGTTTTGGCTGATTCATTAAAACGAAACAGTTCATAGGAGTAATTTCTTTGCAAATTAGGATTTAGTGAATGTCTTTGATTGACTTATTATAATGGAACTGCTCATAAGAGTTATTTCTTTGTGAATCAGTATTTTGTGAATCTTTTAGACTTACTAAAATCAAAATGGTTCGTAAGAATCTTTTGTTCATGAATCAGGATTTTGTAAATCATTTTGGCTGTTTCATTAAAACAAAATAGTTCATAATAGTAATTTCTTCGTGAATTAGGATTTTGTGAATGTTTTTGACTGATTCATTACAACGAAACTGTTCATAAGAGTCATTCCTTTGTGAATCAGGATTTTGTGAATTGTTTTGATTGATTCATTAAAATGAAACTCTTCACAATAGTCATTTCTTTCCAAATTAGGATTTTGTGAATCCTTTTAACTTATTGAAACGAAACTGTTCATAAGAATCTTTTGTTCATGAATCAGGATTTTGTAAATCTATTTGGCTGATTCATTAAAACAAAACCAGTTAGAACAAAGAGTAAGTGTAATTTCTTAGCAAATTAGAGTTTTGTGAATGTTTTTGACTTACTCATTGAAACTAAGCTGTTCATAAGATTCTTTTATGAATCAGGATTTTTAATGAGCAAGATAAAAACATTCACAAAACCCTAATTTGCTAAGAAATTACACTTACTCTTAGTTCTGAATAGTTTTGTTTTAATGAGTCAGCCAAAACCAATTCAGAAAATCCTCATTCATGAACAAAAGATTTTTATAAACTGTTTCATTTGAACAAGATTAAAAGATTCACAAAATCCCAATTCATAAAAGACTCTTAGTTCTGAATAGTTTTGTTTCAGTGGATCAGCCAAATAGATTTACAATATCCTGACTCATGAACCAAAGATTCTTATAAACTTGTTCATGAATCAGAATTTTGTAAATCTATTTGGCTGATTGATTAAAAAACTAAATGGTTTGTAAGAGTCTTTCTTTTGTGAATATGGATTTTGTGAATCTTTTTAACTTTTTGAAATGAAACAGTTCGTAAGAATCTTTTGTTCATGAATCAGGATTTTGTGAATTGGTTTTGGCTGATATATTAAAACAAAACAATTCAGAACTAAGAGTAAGATTAATTTCTTAGCAAATTAGGATTTTGTGAATGTTTTTGACTTACTCCTCGAAACTAAGCTGTTCTTAAGAGTCCTTTATGAATCCGGATTTTGTGAATCTTTTAAACTTATTCAAACAGTACAGTTTATAAGAATCTTTTGTTCATGAATCAGGATTTTGTAAATCTATTTGGCTAATTGATTACAACGAAACTGTTTATAAGACTCATTCCTTTGTGAATCTGGATTTTGTGAATCTTTTTAACTTATTGAAACAAATGGCTCATAAGAATCTTTTGTTCATGAATCCGGATTTTGTAAATCATTTTTGCTGATTCATTAAAATCAAACTGTTAATAGGAGTCCTTTGTGAATCAGGATTTGTGAATCTTTTTAACTTATGGAAACAAACTGGCTCATAAGAATCTTTTGTTCATGAATCAGGATTTTGTAAATGATTTTTGCTGATTCATTAAAACTAAACCGTTCATAAGAGTAATTTCTTTGCAAATTAAGATTTTGTTTTTGACTGATTTGTTATAACGAAACTTCATAACAGTCATTGCTTTGTGAATCAGGATTTGTGAATCTTTTTAACTTATTGAAACGAAATGGCTCATAAGAATCTTTTGTTTGTGAATCAGGATTTTGTAAATCATTTTTGCTGATTCATTAAAACTAAACCGTTCATAAGAGTAATTTCTTTGCAAATTAAGATTTTGTTTTTGACTGATTTGTTATAACGAAACTTCATAACAGTCATTGCTTTGTGAATAAGGATTTTGTGAATCTTTTAGACTTATTGAAACGAAACCGTTCATAAGAATTTTTTTGTTTGTGAATCAGGAGTTTATAAATCTTTTTGACTGACTCATCAACTGATATTGTGTAAATTAGGGTAGTTAACATGTCCAAAATCTTTTTTATTTTTTTCCTTACACAGTTTTGCCTGTTGGTTAATAGCATTGTGGAAAAAGAGTGGCCTACATCATAGACATTATCCAGAACACCCTAGCAACTACATAGCAAGGTTCTGAAACCACTCAAAACACCCTAATATATCCTATCAACCACCCACAACACCTGCATCGTATTGAATAATTTTATAGTCGGACGTGATTAAAACAAAAGCTCAGATCTTGGCATCACACTTCCCGATAAACGTCTTCCAAAAAATTCCATTCGAAAGTTGTAAATGTTGTGATCTCAGCAGTTGCTACCGTCTTAATTAAAACAATCATCCACTAGCGTTTAAACTAATGCCGTTAATGAGGACAGAAGCAGCTGTGCCGGGCATCAGTCCAGCTTAAAACCGTAGTGCCAAAGTTACTTCATTAGCAGTAAATGGACTGACACTAAGTGCTCCTAGTCCTATCTGAAGAGTCTGATGCACAGTTAAATCAACTACCGCCTCTTTCTGCAAATGAGAAGGAACTGAAGTCCAATTAAATCTTAAGATGTGCAAATACAGTCTTATTAAGCCAGCGTGTCATTTTAAATCAGTCGTAAAGAATCGGGGAGGGTCGGAATTTGACTCGCCGCTGCATTTTTGAAGTGATAAAACAGGGGAAACCCACTGATTAAACAGCAGAGAGCTTTGTAATCTCATGTTTGCGAGAAGAACCATAACACGCACCCCAGAGGAATTTGGCTTTAGCTGACCTTTAATTAAAGTTATAAACACTCAAGTTCTGTACTGTGTCATCCCAAAGGCAGATCTGGCTTTCAAGGGGCATTTTAAAGGGGTATCTGGCTTATTTTGCCATTCTGGCTGTATGCTGTATTGTTATGAAACATCAACCTCCGCTATAGCCCAATTAATGTCGGACCGTGAATATGTAGCTGTGATTTTTATAGTTTTCTGATCCAATGTGGATTAGATTCAGCACCACCTGCCGATTTATTACAATGCTTTTAAAAGGGGTATGTTACCAAAATAAGTCTTCTGTACTGCTATAATACCAGCCCGGCATTTGTTTTCTTTATTATGTTGGTTCATACAGAAATTCTGGTGAAAAAGCCCCTGTCTGTGCTGTTGCATGCCAGTGGAAGGTGTTTTTCTTCACGCTGGGTTTGGTTTGCTCCGTGACTGTTGCCTTTCCATATCCCCTTCCGTGACAAGTCTTATGTAGGAGGTCTTCACCCCCCCGATGACCAACCTTTTGTGGTCCAATGGGATGCTATGTGGTATCAGTTTCTCATTTTTTCTCACATTGGTGGAAAAAACTCCAGCAGTGTGAAAGGAATTGAAATATGGAGGGTAAACGGGAGGATGTATCCATATTTACCTTTGTCTCTCAGGCGGACGTTGTCCTGTCTTCTTCAACAGAGGTTTTGAAGTAAATCTGTGGCAGCAGAAGATGACCCTGCAAATGTAACTGTCCTGTTGACCGATTTGATTGTCTTTTTACCCTCTAGTAGCCCTGGGATAATGGTAGATGATGTGTTGGACTTTCTCAAGGCTTGAGATACGCAAAGATGGTTGTTTGGCTGCCTGGTCATTGACTGCGACACAGGATGTCAGTACCATATGGCCCATTATTTGTTGGTATTTTGATACAGGATTTTTAATTGTTTGTGGTGATTAACTTTTCTTTGAATTTTTCAATCTCACATTCACTTAAAGATCATCTTTAAAAACATTTAATAACACTGTTGAATGTAATCTTTAGCAAATCTTAGAATAAATACACTACCAGTCAAAAGTTTTTGAACAGTATCATTTTTAACCTTGTTTTTTTTAAAGAAGTGTCTTCTGCACACCAAGCCTGCATTTTTTTTTTTGTTAAAAAGATAATATTTTATTTTATTAAAAAGTAATATTGTGAAAAATTAAAAATTAAAATTTGAGTAGAAAGATCCAAAGATCAGCATTTATCTGAAATAAAAAGTTTTTGTAACATTATACACTATACCATTCAAAAACTTGGAGTCTGTATAATTATTTTATTTTATTTTATTTTATTTTATTTTATTTTATTTTATTTTATTTTATTTTATTTTTTATTTTGGATTATAAAAATTAAGCAAGGATCCTTTAAATTGATCAGAAGTGATGATAAAGACAATTATAATGTTACAAAACATTTCAGATAAATGCTGTTCTTCTGAACTTTCTATACATCCAAGAAACTTTGGGTGAAAAATTACTACTCAGCTGTTTTCAGCATAATATTAATAATAAATGTTTTTGAGCAGCAAATCAGAATATTAGAATGATTTTTCAAGTTCAGAAATTCAGCTTTGAAATCACAGGAATAAATTACATTTTAACATATATTCAAATAAAACCAGTTGTTTTAAATAGTAAAAACATTTCACAATTTTCTGTACTTTGGATCAAATAAATGCAGGCTTGGTGAGCAGAAGAGACTTCTTTTAAAAACATTAAAAATCTTTTGACTGGTAGTGTGTGTTTTTCATTCTGTACATTGTAATACTGTGCAGTGTTATTCTTAACTAAAACTAATACTGAAACATTTTTAAAATTCTGTAAATTAAATAAAACTGAAATAAAATGAAATATATTAAATGAAAAACTTCTCCAACAGCATTTCTCATTTTGTTTGGTTTTTAAAGTTTAAGTACTAAAATAAATAAAACTTAAAGTGAAATAAAAAATAAAATAAAGCTAGCAAATTAATAACTTTTGTACATAAAATTGCTATAACTAAAATTTCAATAAAAACTGAAAATTTAAAAGTAAGACAGTATAATGGCATATCAAATTGGCATATAAAAATATTTTTAGGGTTTTATTTTAAATTAAATTATATATGTTTAGTATTGGCTCTTATTGATTATCATATAAAAATGGATATTGGTTTATTTCTAAAGCCAAAATGTAAATATCTTAAATAGGTATTGTATACAGGCAAGCACCACACATTTTTTCTTCGGAAAATATAAAAATAAAGTTGTTTATATATCAGTTTCAGCAGTTACGTGTACTGTAGCACTCCTAAGTTACGTTAGTAAAATTTTGTGCACAAAAAAATAATAGTATAGTCCAACAGTATAGAGTATGAAGTAATAGTGTTAATATTGATATTATGATTAAATAATTTAAATAAATTAAAAATAAAACAGTAGAAACTAAAATCTTTTTTTTTTTTTTTTTTCCCATTACAGTTTCAAATAAAAGCTACATTTTTGCCCTCACACAAAACCCCCCAATCGCACAGATTCCTAACGCAACACTGAATTTCACAGATCAAAGGTAAATGTGACCTCTTTCCTAGAAAGAGAAGCACAATTTCCTCTCCAGTAGTTTTATTCATACATCTAACTGGAGAGAACCGTTTATGGGTTAGTCAGACTCTTTTATCATGCAGCTTGAGAAGCTACAACACCTGTTAGCATGTTTATAATCCTTTTCTTTAATCCTCACAGGATTTTCAGTCCTCCACGCTAAAAATTCACAAGTGATGTGTATCTGTGTCAATGTAAAGGAGAACAAAACTGCAGTCGGGGCCTCCTGTTAGCAGTTAAACTGGCAAGAGATAGATTGAAGTCATCAGAGGCCCAGCATGTGCGGCTAGCTCTTACTTTAGGTTGGCAACGCACTGATAATCAATCAATGATGAGAAAGAGAGATAGTCTGGCGCATTGCCTGGTTGTTAAAAAGCCTGTCCAGGTGACTGATCAGTAGTCAGGACCCAGGGTATCCATTTCTTCTGTGTTTACACAAAGTCCCCGTACGGCAAGCCAGTTCACTCGGCGGCCATCTTGGAAACACCCTCAGGCAGTTATTTCCACTTAAAGGGATAGTTTGCCCAAAAATAAAAAAATCTGTCATTGATTACTCACCCTCATGTTGTTCCAAACGTGTAAGACCTCCGTTCATCTTCTGAACACAAATTGAGATATTTTTGATAATTTTTTTTCCCCTCTCATTTAGGGGTTCAAGCTCATAGCACTGAAACCCTATTGTAATTGTTAGAATGGCCAAGGGTCAGCAATCTCCACTCGAAACTGATTGTGTAGATCAATCCGTAAGTCGTAGAGACTTGAAACTTGGAGGGATGGTAGTACTCACACTGTCTACAATGTCACCAAAGCTCACCCCAATCGGCCTGACGGGGGCGCTACAGTGATCAAAAGTATGAAATCGTGCATAACTCCTAAACCGTCAGTCACAGACTTCAGTGTCTTGTGTTGTTGGGTCGGGTTCAAAATGTTCGGGTATTTCGGATTTTTTTGAAAAACCTACTGTTGCAAACTAGTTCTAGGTTTTTCACCCAATCAGAATCAAACCAGTGCAGAAAGATTCTCTGGAGAGTGAATATCAATAATTATCAATCAAAAGTTGGACTTTCGACTTACCGTCACAAACTGCCAACACTTTAGAAAGTAGCGGGGACACTTTTAGTAAAGTGCCTGGATGGAATGAGGTATTGTCACCAAACTCCGAACACGTATGTAATAGCTTAATCTGAGGTCACAGGGAAAAAATCACGGAACTTGGCCAATTGGTGGTGCTATAAAAACATAAAAATGGCTTTAACTGCAACAGTTTGTCCTGTCAACATTAAAAACACAGTGCACTGTCTTGTTCCAAGATGCCACAAGTGTCTATAAGGACATTTGTGTATTTAAAAAAAAAAAAAAAAAAAAATCAGAACGAAACTCATTGGGCCTGTTTGACTTGCGCCTCAAAGGTCTGTAAGAATTTTAAAAGCAATCGGCCACTGGGGTGGCGATATCACACTTTCAAGGGCGTAAACAGTTGTACATTACGTGGTTTTTTTGCACATACATGCGATGTTCGAATCATACAATATAACTCCTCTGGAACTTGCGTCTAGAACCACTGATGTCAATCAAATTGTTTTTAAAATGATTGAGAAGATGTAAAAAAAACGACTTTTGCGAACTAATCCTAGGTTATTCACCCAATTGGAGCTAAATCAGTGCAGAATGATTCTCTGGGGAGTGAATGTCAGTAATTATCTAACAAAAGTTGAACATTCGACTGTCGCAAACTGTCAAAAATTTTGAAAGGAGTGGGGACACTTTTAGTAAAATGTCTGTAACTCCTGAATGGAATGAGGTATCAAACTCAGAACATGTATAAGAGCTCAATATGAGGTCGTAGGGAAAAAATCTCGTAGTTTGGCCATATGGTGGCGCTATAAGAGGGATATAAACATAAAAATAACTATAACTACGCAACAGTTAATCCTATCAACATGAAAATCACAGTGCACAGTCTTGGTCCAAAATACCACACGTGTCTATAAGGACATTTCTGTATCTAAAAAAAACATGGCTGATAAAGTTTCAGCACCTATTAGACATGGTTAACGAAGACCAATCGGAATGAAACTTGGGTTGGCCTGTTTGACTCAGGCCTTAAAGGTCTGTGAGAATTTCAAAAGAAATTGGCCACTGGGGGCGATATTGCTTTTTTCAAGGGCATAAACAATTGTACATTGCACGATTTTTCGCACATACATGTGATATTTGTATATTTGTAACTCCTCATTCCAGAAAATTTTGCCTCTAGAACCACTGCTGTCAAAACGTTTATTAAATGATTGAGAAGATGTAAAAAAATTTCTTTTGCAAACAAGTCCTAGGTTTACTGGAGTTTTTTTTCAATCTGGAAAAAACACTCCAGTACAAAATTCTGGACTCTACCCTTGAAATTTACCCTTTGGGAAGCTGTAACGGAGTCGTTTAGAATAGGGGGGCCTGTCCAAATAAACCCAAAATCCTACAAAGCCTAAAGGAAAACTCAAAACTTCACAAAACATTGAGAGCACATGCGACAGGTGATTCTAAACAAGCATGCTAAATTTTAAAGGGGTCATCGGATGCAAACTTCACTTTTACATGTTGTTTGAACATTAATGTGTGTTGGCAGTGTATGTACAAATCTACCCTATAATAATAAAAATCCATGCAGTGGTTTTTAATTAATCTGTAAAAATAATATTCCCTTTTTCAAATCGAGCCGTTCTCAGATGCCTGTTATTGTGGCGTCACACCGACAGAGGCCGTTCCCACGATAGTTGATTGACATGAACGTCTTACCTCAGATCAGTTGTAACAGTCCAACCTCCATGTTTTGATGCTGGAGCAGGGATGTAAGTTAAACAAGAATTGAGCGATTGAGGTGTTGTGTTGCTGGATGTAATAATGAACATAGTGGTCGTCATTTACTCCCGACATCTGAGCTGCTGAAGATGCAGTGGATTACGTTTGTTTGTGAAGGGAATGCACCTCCAGATCGACAAATATCTGTCTACGTTCGTCCGAATCATTTGTGATCCAGCTTCACTTAGCAGAAGTGAGTATAAACGTTTTTTTATGAATCTTTGCGATCGCCTTTCCTAATAATGTGCTATTTAGCAAGTTTAGCAGCTAAACGCAACTAAAGTAAACAGGCTCGTCACTCCACAGAGAGAAGAGAGGGGCGGGGCAAGCAGAGCTCATTTGCATTTTAAGCAGCCTCGACCAGAATGGGATGATTTTTGCAGAGCTGATTTTGGCAAGGTAAAAAGGGTGTCGTTTTACACCGATGAGAATTTTTAACCAAAGTATATTATAGATTTTTCATTAAGACCCTAAAGAATTATATCAACTTGTGAAAAATGGGCATCCGATGACCCCTTTAAAGCACCAGAGCCCCAATAATCATTGCTTGCAGCTATATATATATATATATATATATATATATATATTATATATATATATATATAGTTTTTGTTGTAAAAGAATGGGCCGGGTCAGTGCTTGCTTCAAGCCCACTGTACGCACACTAGCGTACACGTAAACACCAAAGTATACTTTAGCCTTCATTGACCCCATTCAGAAAATTTATTAGCTCTTTTAACTAAAAGGCAGGAGTTTTGTCCATCTCTTTATCTCTTCACTAAAGTGCACCTAAAATCTAGAACCAATCAGTGCCAATATTTATTTGCTATCATGCCATGCCCGCATATTTTCTGGATATGATACATTGATGATGATATGCAGTCCAAAATGCGGCATTCATCAAAACCATATCCACTGACACTTCACAGCTTCTAAAACTGTGGAGAAGATCGGCAATACATCCTGGCCAACGGTGAAACACAATCCGACATCTGGGTTAAGGAACGCCGCTCAAGATTTGGGTGTGAGCCTCCTCCTGAGGGAGTTGAGGTGGATTTGTGCTTGAATAACTACAGGAAGGGAGTCTTGTCTTGTTTTTGAAAGGATACATGAGCTTTTGTTACAAAATAGTTGGTTTGGGATGATCCATGACTCGTCTTGTGCGAATGAAACTTGAGGGAGTAGTATTGCACGTCGATTAGCGTCGCTAGTCATGAATCAAATGCTCTTTTGTTGACTGTATTCCAGATTAGAAACGGTTTTTGCATAACATCTATCACTTTGTGATGTGTAATTGTTTTTTTTTCTTTACAAATGTGACAGATGTGATGTTGATTGGTTTTGATGACCTCACATAATTGTGTGTCTTTTTCCTTTAAATTGACAAAGTGCAGAGCCGTTCTTTGGAACTGAAATTTAAATGACGGCCGTCCAATCTGATGCTTTCTTTGAAATCAAGGATAAATTAAAATGCATGCTGGGAAGTGTTATTCTGGAATCACAGATCAGTCTATTAAAAACTTGGAAATGTCATCTGAATGCTGAGTTAGTATCGGGTTGCTGTATCTGGATATATATGTCAAGTTTTTTGGAATGTAATACCTTGATGACTCATTAAGTCCTAAGGATAGTTCACTTTCCAAAAAAATCATTTTCTCATCACCCTCATGTCATTTCAAACCTGTTGAAACCAACCCCCACTGTTTATTATTATTTTTTCTAAACAATTAAATGTTTTCAAACCCACTGGAATGTGTTACATGGACAGAATCAGTTTAAACACTCTTCAAAAAATCAAATAAAATAATTTCATTCCGATTTCAATAATAAAATTGTGATTTAAAATGCAGGTTTTCTGTGCTTGTAGAACTGCACAATTTGGACTTTTTTTGTGATTATATATTATTATGATACAATATGATTTAACAATAATAATAATAATCATAACAATAAATACAGTATAATATACACTATTTTATTATTATTATTATTATTATTATTACTACTACTACTAAAATTAGTGTCTTAAATAAAATAGTTTCATAAAATAAAATAAAGTTTCACTGTAAAATAGTGAAGAATATAATATTGCAGTAATATGGTGATATAATTATTATTTATATTTTATTAATATAGTATAATACAAAAATAAATTTTAGAAATTAAAATAAATGATAAAATAATTAAAGGTGATCAGTTTTTAACTTTTAATTAAAAACTGTTTGATTTTTCATTAATTGCCACACTGTGTAAATTAATTACACAGTGTGGCGATTAATTAATCGAATCAATTGTGTATTAATTGTGTATTAATCACACTTTAACTTTGGGTAAGAAATTTAAATCAAATGATTCCCAATATCCAAAGTTCCAATCTAAGTCAAATGATTCACGATATGCGCTTCAAGACCTGATCTGAAATGATGGTTTATGAATCATTATTCTGATCGGAATCATTATTCAGTTTGAGTTTGGAACTTCGGAGTGATTCAGATTGGGACTTCATTTGATTCAGATTGGGACTTCGGTGCGGGTTTGTGAATCATTTGTTTCAGATCAGGACTTTGGAGCATGTATCGTGATTCATTTGATTTAGATCGGAACGGGTTTGTGAATTATTCAGTGAATTGAATGATTTGGAGTGCAGATAGAGAATCATTTGATTCAGATTGGGACTTCGGTGCGGGTTGGGAATCATTTGATTCAGATTGGGAATCATTTGTTTCAGATTGGGACTTTGGAGCATGGGTTTGTGAATCATTTTTTTAGATCGGGACTTTGGAGCATGTATCGTGAATCATTTGATTCAGATCGGAACCGGTTTGTGAATTATTCAGCGAATTGAATGATTTGGAGTGCAGATAGCAAATCATTTGATTCAGATTGGGACTTCGGTGCGGGTTGGGAATCATTTGTTTCAGATCGGGACTTTGGAGCATGGGTTTGTGAATCACTTGTTTCAGATCAGGACTTTGGAGCATGCATTGTGAATCATTTGATTTAGATCAGAACGGGTTTGTGAATTATTCAGCGAGTTGAATGATTCGAAGTGCAGATAGCGAATCATTTGATTCAGATTGGGACTTCGGTACGGGTTGGGAATCATTTGTTTCAGATCGGGACTTTGGAGCATGGGTTTGTGAATCATTTGTTTTAGATCGGGAGTTTGGAGCATGTATCGTGAATCATTTGATTCAGATCAGAATGGGTTTGTGAATTATTGAACGAATTGAATGATTCGTACTGCAGATAGTGAATCATTTGATTCAGATTGGGACTTCGGTGCGGGTTGGGAATCATTTGTTTCAGATCAGGACTTTGGAGCATGGGTTTGTGAATCACTTGTTTCAGATCGGGACTTTGGAACATGTATCATGAATCATTTGATTTAGATCGTAACAGGTTTGTGAATTATTCAGCAAATTGAATGATTTGGAGTGTAGATAGCAAATCATTTGATTCAGATTGGAACTTCGGTGCGGGTTGTGAATCATTTGTTTCAGATCAGGACTTTGGAGCATGTATCATGAATCATTTGATGTAGATCGAAACAGGTTTGTGACTTATTCAGCAAATTGAATGATTCAAAACAAATGATTTGCGATCAGTGCTTTGAGACCTGATCTGAAATGATGGTTTATGAATCATTATTCAGATCGGAATCGTTATTCAGTTTGAGATCGGAACTTCGGAGTGCAGATAGTGAATCATTTGTTTCAAATCGGGACTTTGCACCATGTATCGTGATTCATTTGATTTAAATCAAAACGGGTTTGTGAATTATTCAGTGAATTGAATGATTTGGAGTGCAAATAGCAAATCATTTGATTCAGATTGGGACTTCGGTGCGGGTTTGTGAATCATTTGTTTCAGATCGGGACTTTGGAGCATGTATCGTGAATCATTTGATGTAGATCGGAACGGGTTTGTGAATTATTCTGCGAATTGAATGATTCGAAACAAATGATTCGCGATCAGTGCTTTGAGATCTGATCTGAAATGATGGTCTGTGAATCATATTCAGATCGGAATCATTATTTAGTTTTAGATCAAACCCTCGGAGTGCAGATAGCGAATCATTTGATTCAGATTGGGACTTCGGTGCAGGTTTATGAATCATTTGTTTCAGATCAGGATTTTGCAAATCTTTTTTTTCTCTGAATTCCTTGAAAATCAAAAAGCAGAGCTTGAGAAGTCCTTGAAAGTCAGGAAATTAAATTTTACAGTACGTGTGAGAACGCTGCTTGTTTCATACCATCATGTGACCCCAAAGAAATCGAGTTTTGCTATCGCAACATCACGATATTGATAATACCGTTACATCTCTACTTAAAATACAAGTAGAATAGCAATGAGGCAATACTATCTGGTTCACATAAAGTATCAAAAGCAAGTAATCATATGTTTTTTTTGAACAAAACGAATGTATTGAACAGAGTAATGTATTAATTTTTTGTGTTCCACCAAAGACAGAAAGTCCCACAGTTTTGGGTGAGTAAATGATGACCGAATTGACATTTCTGAGTGAACTGTTCCATTAAAATGTCACAACAGTGTCTTTCTGATTTTGACTGAATAGGTTGATGCATTTCGCTGATTAGTTGCTCTGTTGAAACAGCATCTTCAAAGTCTTTCTGATAGTCATTGGCTGTGAGCTGTCATTTTATTGAGTCATTCCCCGTCTCTTTTCATCATGGGTTCTCGCTGTGTTCTCTCATCCCGTCTTCATTCACACGCATAAATAAAAGACAACGCTAATGTTTGCCTTCCAGTGCGTTTCTCTCCCTGTCCTCTCACTAGGTGTTCCCGCTTTGGCTTGTGTTCCTTTCTAATGCAGACCAGACAGGCCTGGCTGGTGTGTGTGCTGATAGATTATTGGGTCTAATGTGGTTTAGAGTGTGTCAGCAACGACTTTCCCACGTTGCACAAAGGGGCCTCCTACGAGCCACTCTCCCTGCACCTGTAACCAGAAAATCGACCGCCCCAACATCCTGGCCGGGTCCCATGTTGCACTTGGCATTTCCTCCAAGCGTCTGGGACCACGCTTGACATGCGAGGGCAGGCTCCGCCTCCCTCAGAGGGGCCGCGGTCAGCCGAGCGCAGAGCCCCTTGGAATTCTGGGAGAGAAATGCTGAATCACTGTTGGAGCAGACAGGACACACGCAGGATGCTGGCGCAGAGATGCGGCTCCGAACGCACATGTGCTGGAATGATTTTACAACCATTAAAAATCCATAGACAAAACCTCCCACTCAGTTAGAGCAATCAAGGAAGGAATTACCATAAAAAACGGTAGACACTTTTATGATGCAGAACTGAAACAACAACAACACAAGCGCATGATAAATCATCATAACACACGTTTAAATACTGTTTTATTGGTTACACTTTGGTAAGTATAGGGTCCAATTCTCACTATCAGCTAGTTACTTATTGGTACGACTGGTATTAACATATTGGCTGTTTATTAGTACTTATAAAGCACATATTCTGCATATTCTACTTCCCTAATCCTACCCAATATGTTTACTAACTATTAATAAGCAGCAAATTAGGAGTTTATTGATTGAAAAAGTCGAGTTAATGGTTTGTTAATGCTGTGAGTTGGACCTTAAAATAAAGTGTGACCATTTTAATTTTTATTTTTTTTTAAATATAACTCTAAGATGAAAAACAAGCATGCATCTGATTTAAGTAATTGCTCTTGGTATATTTACCAATATACATATTTTTTAAACCTTTTTTAAAAAAAAACAATTTTAGTATTTTGAGTTATTTAAAACAAAGAGAAGCTGATGAAAAAATATTTTAAATAAAATAAAATAAAATTTAAAAGTACACTTATTAAATGAAGAATTGTAATTATTTTATTTTATTTTATTAAAATATAAATGTTAGATGGAAAATTTAAATTATAAATGTTGCCTTGCCAAATAACTGAAATAAGTACTAAAATGAGCTAAAAAAGCTAAATAGAAATTTTAAAAACAGAAACTAATAAACCTGACAAAACAAGTAACAAAATTACTTAACTAAAATTAATAAAAATAAAAATATAAATATAAAAAAATATATAAAAATAAAATCTAATTCAGTATTATTAATAAATTCTATAATAAAGAAGTAGCACTGGTTAAAACACTTGGTGGTAATTTGTAACTTTCTTTCTTTCTTTCTTTCTTGCTGTCTTTATTTTAACTTAAATGAAATGAACATCTAAGGATAAAATCGGATTCAATATATTAATAAGTACTATAATAAAGAAGTAACACTTGCTTGAAACAGCCCCATGGTTTTTGTACTTTTAATTGCCATAATAAATATTATAAAATGCCCAGTAGATACATCTATGGCACAGAACTGAAACAACAATACAAGCACATGCTAAATTATCATAACACTCATTTAGATACTGTTTTATTTTATTTTTTCATTTTCTTAAAATAGAAATGTTAGATGAAAAATGAAAACATACCTAATAAACTATTTTTTTGGTGTATTTATCCATATTCTGAGACCACATTGAAAGACCAAAATACTAAATTAACCTTTAGTATTTTGAGTTATTTAAAACAAAGAAAAGTTTTAGAAATATCTCTAATAAATATTAAGAATAAAATGTAAAAGTACACTAGATGTTAGATGTTAGATCTATATTAGATGAAAAAAAATTATAAATATTGGCTTGCCAGAATAAATTAATGCTAAATAGAAATATTTAAAAACAAAAAAAGAAAGTAATAAAATTGACAAAAGCATATAAGAAAAATTAGTAAAACCTAACCTAAAATTAAAATTAAAAATAAAATACTAAATATATTATTAAATACTATAATAAAGATGTTTAACACTGGTTAAAAACAGCTCCATGGTTAGATGAAAAATGAAAATGTATCTAATTTAACTAATTGCTTTTGATGTATTTATCCATGTAAAGTGTCTGAGACTACATTGTAAATCCTTTTTTAAACCTGAAAATTAACACAGTTTTTGTATTTTGAGTTATTTAAAATGAGGAAAAGCTAGCTGATGAAGACATTTTTCTAATAAATGGTGTTTTACACTAAAATTAGAAATGTTGCCTTGCCAAATAACTGAATTGAAATATGTTTGTTGAAGTTCAAAATTGACTAAACATGAAATAAAAAAAATTAAAGCTAAATAGAAATAGAAAATAATTTGTCAACTAATAAAATTGACAAAAGCACATAACAAAATTAGTAAAACATAAACTAAAATCTAAAAATAAAATCCAACTCAATATGTTAATAAGTACTATAATAAAAAAAAATTACACTAATTAAAAACAGCCCCATGGTTTCCATACTTTTAATTGCCATAATAAATTCTATAAAATGCCTGATAGACACATTTTTTATTATTTAGGTTTAAATATCATTTAGCTTTTATTTTATTTTATTTTATTTTATTTTCAGATGAAAAAACAAAAGTAGAAATGTTACCTCGCCAAATAACTGAAATTAAATTTAAGTTATAATTCTGAAAATACTAAAAATGAAATAAAATTAAATTAAAGCTAAATAGAAACTAATAAAAGTGCCAAACGCACATAACAAAATTAGTAAAACTTAAATGAAATGAAAAAATCTAAAAATAAAATCCAATTCACTATATTAATAAGTACTATAATAAAGAAGTAACACTTGTTTAAAACAGACCATGGTTTTTGTACTTTAAATTACCATAATAATTATTATAAAATGCCCAATAGACACATTTATATTATTTAGGTTTAAATTTATTTTATTTTATTTTATTTTATTTCCCTCTTGTTTAACCCATGCTGTCATTTATTGGATTTTCATAAACAATTTGAAAAATAAGGGTTGTGCTGAACTAATTATTGCATGAATTAAATACAGATATATTTACTATTTTATAGACCCCCATTCCTGATTTATGTGGTTGTACTACCATACAATTACCATAATAATTATTATAAAATGCCCAATAGAAACATTTATATTATTTAGGTTTAAATATCATTTGGCTTTTATTTTATTTTATTTTATTTTATTTTATTTTATTTTATTTTATTTTATTTTATTTTATTTTATTTTATTTTTTATTTATTTTATTTCTCCCTTGTTTAACCCATGCTTCCATTTATTGGATTTTCATAAACAATTTGAAATATAAGGTTTGTGTTGAACTAATTATTGCATGAATTAAATACAGATATATTTACTATTTTTTAGACCCCCATTCCTGATTTATGTGGTTGTACTACCATACAATTATCATAATTATTATTATAAAATGTCCGATAGATGCATTTATATTATTTAGGTTTTTATTTTATTTTATTTTATTTTATTTTATTTTATTTTTTTATTTTAGTTTATTTTATTTTATTTTAGTTTAGTTTAGTTTAGTTTAGTTTAGTTTAGTTTAGTTTAGTTTATTTCCCCCTTGTTTAACCCATGCTTTCATTTATTGGATTTTCATAAACAATTTGAAATATAAGGTTTGTGTTGAACTAATTATTGCATGAATTAAATACAGATATATTTACTATTTTATAGACCCCCATTCCTGATTTATGTGGTTGTACTAGTTACTCAGTCATTGTGGAATTATTACGATATAATTTCATTGGGCAGGAATACGGTTCTGCGTTTCATTATCAAGCATGTAACGCTATCTTTTCTTCTTTCCTGGTGGCTTTGGCATGGGCTTTGATTTCAACATCTCCCAGATGGCTTCAATCGGTATCAAATCTAATATCACGAGCCCTACGATGAAATGGAAGTTCTCTATTAGCTGAAACTAAAGAACTGGAACATTTATGGAAAAGTATATGTAGATCAAATGACCCTTAGTTCAGTGTAATTCAGTACACGGCACATGTCTGTTTCAGTTTTAGACTTTTCGTCGTTCAAGTTTAAACACTCTGTCAGTGGCCAATGAAGTCGTACAAATCAGCTTTTTCATCACAGGAATAAAGACTTTTTAAAACTGATTTCTGATGGATAGAATCAAGTCACGCTCTGCATTTTTCTCACCGAATATCCTGTTTTACTCGGAAATGCACCAGATTAAGGAAGTGAATAGGTTTGCAAACGGTTGAGCGTACCATTTAGTTCCAGGATCTGATTCTTAGTGTAGAATCCAACACGTTTTGACCTCGTTCATGACTGTTGTTGATGTATTTTTAATTCCCCACTTGCTGATAAGAGCTAAAACCGTGAGAGCGTGATGATTTTGGAAAGCTGCAGCTACTTTTTAGCACAGTTCGGTCCCCAGACGCTCCAGAGGAGTGTGAATGGGTTCTCCCCGACGAGGGAAAGGGGGAGCGCTGACGCTGGGTCAGTCGGTACCGTTCCTCATAAAGGCCTTAAAGTGCAAACAGACCCTTAAATCTGCCCACTGAACAGCGGCCTGACAGCCCTGCATGGGTGAGCCAAAGTTAAGATAAAGAAAGCTGGATATATGTGAAGCCGCTTTTGTTCCGAGCTCCTTCGCTTGGAGCCAATGGGAGTCATTATTTCACCAACTCATTGTTATGTCATTGACCCCATGGAAGAAGGGCCCTTTAATTTCACCATTTATTACTCTACCAATATTGTTCGGGTTCCGCCTCAGAAATAAATCTGTCTTTTCTCTAGTTGTTTTAAAGCTTTGTACACCACTCCCATCAGCCTTTGTGTCTTTAGACACTTACTTCATTGGAGCGCAGTGACAGCGGAGTGAAGGGGCTACATAATAATGTACCATATTGCTGCATGCATTGTAAGAATGGGTCTCCATGCTCAACTAGTTGTCCAACAACCAACTAGCCTGCTAGTGAGGGTTGGCTTACTTATCTATAGTTTAGATTTGTTTAGTAGTTGCTTACAGTTTTTTTTTTTTTTTTTTTTTTTTTTTTTTTTTGGAGTACTGAATATGTTTTGGTCAGTTTTGTGAATGCTCACTAAATTTTTTTTACATTTTAGGTTGCCTTTGCTGTAATCAAATGCTAAAGATAATCTTTAAAATAGTAATAAACTAATAATACAATTTTTAGCAAATCTCAAAATAATTGTCCAAATAATTGTCCATTTTCCAAACATAAACATACACATATATATATATATATATATATATATATATATATATATGTGTATATATATATATATATATATATATATATATATATGTGTATGTGTATATGTGTGTGTGTGTGTGTATATATATATATATATATATATATATATATATATATATATATATAAACAAATATATATATATATATATAAACAAATATATAAATAAATATGTTTATATATATATATATATACACACTATTTTACATACTCTACTAACTTTAGTTCAGTTACAAATACATTTTTGGTATATTTATTCATATACAGATTTTGAGATCACGTTGAAAGTCATTTTTTAACCTGGAAATACACTTTTAGGATTAAATCCTAGAAGTATATTTCCAAAATATGAAATAAAATTGAATGATTTAAAACTAAGAAAAGTTAGATTATGAAGAAATTGTTCCTTTAAATATTGGTAAAATTAACATTTTTGAGTTAAAAACTTAACATTTATTGAAAAAAAAAAAAAAAAAGTTAAAACACATTCTAATACAAATTTCTAAGTTTTATTTATTTAAAAAATGAAGTAAAACTTGAAAATGTATTTAAAAAAATAAAAATAAATGTGTAATTATTAAATAAAAGATGCAAAGTAGAAGCATTTTCAGTAATGGTATAATATTGCAGTGCCTAAATTCACTTCACTTTATTAAAATTTATAATAGTTCATTTAAATTTGTAGTCTTTTTTTATTTATTTATTTGGACAAAAATAGCATGGAATTAATTATCCATAGAATTTTAATAAAAATGTATATGTGCCATTTATTGGTTGTCAGCAATGACATGAATTTTAATTATGATAATTATCAGCTTATCATATCCAGTGTTGGGCAGTAACTAGTTGCAGTAATAATACTTTTTGCGGTAACTACACTACCAGTCAAAAATTTTTTCATGTTTTTTTTTTAAGAAGCCTCTTCTGCTCACCAAGTACAAGTTATATAATAAAAAATAGTATAATAAAAAAAAAAACTGTATTATTTTTTATATATTTTTACTATTTAAAATAACTCTTTTCTATTTGAAGCTGAATTTTCACCACCGTTACCCCAGTCTTCAGGGTCACATGATCCTTCATAAATTATTCTAATATTCTGATTTTCTGCTCAAAAACATCTATTATTATTATTATTATTATTATTATTATGTTGAAAACAGCTGAGTAGAATTTTTCAGGTTTCTTTGATGAATAGGAAAGTTCAGAAGAACAGCATTTATCCTAAATAGAAACCTTTTGTAAAATAAATAAACTAAATAAAATTATTAATTTCTATAATTAATAAAAAAAAAAATCTGACTCCAAACTTTGGAATGGTGTTGTGTATAATGTTACAAAAGCTTTTTATGTCTGAAAAATTATGATTTTTGCATAAATAATGCATAAATAACATGATGATGATGCATAAATAACATTGTTATTTTTAACAAAACACTGAATACTGTTATTTACATGGATTTTTAAAATGAAGATACTTTAAATGTGAAATCAATCCCGCCAATAGGTGACAGCAAGTCACTGTTAAGTAAGTGAGTCATTGCGATTGAACTGAATCATTTAACGGGTGATTCATTCACGAACGAAACAACGTCATGTTGTTCAAAGACGCAAAACACTGCTGTGTCTGTGTTTGTAATGGTTATTTGTTGGCGAAATAGAGCAAAAACAGGCAATATGCTGTCTAAAATGCAAGTCTCTTAATATTAACTTCTTGTTTATTGATGAACTGTTGCATAAAATCAGTATCGCATTTGTAATCACTCTTCGTTTGATATAGACTAACTTTCTGTGTGTCACAGAGAGAGAATGAGACAATCATAAATAAAAATAGCAATCATAAAAAAACAAAGTCTTTCACAAAACAGCTAAATTATGGACATCATAACTAAATATGTCCAGCGTTTATTGATTTGTGCGTCAGTAATAATGGTCCGTGTGTAGTTACAGTAAATGGACTAAACAATGATTGATTTTTTTTTTTGTATTCAAGTTACTCGAGGAATCGTTTCAGCCCTACTTTGAGTGTTTGTAATAACTCCTGACTCTGATCCACTGTGAAGTTTGGTCAAATGATGAGGCAGAAATATATTGTTACTATTTTATGGAGAAGATACACAATTACAACTTCTGTGGGGTGTGAAGGAAAAGTAATGTAGTACTAGTAGTCTAACTAATTGCCGTGTAGAGTAATAATATTACGAAAGGGATAACTAGTAACTACTGATAAATGACTTTGTTAGAGTGTGAGCCCAACACTGATCATATCTAAATTGAATATTGCTGTATGTTTAACTTGAAGGCATAGGCGGAAAACAAATTCTTTTTTTTCGCTTCCTGTCCATCACAAGTTATGTTTTTCCCGTCAGTCCTTTCAATTAGCAGCCGGCATGTTCAATTCAACTCCTTGTTGCTTTTATAGTCGTTTCCATTCTAAAGTTTGTGTGGTAATAAAACTGCCAAGTTTCGATAAGATAATCCTCTTATAAATCAAAGGGCTTTTTTTCCCCTTTTACCTGCCTTTTTCTCTTTCGCTCAACCTTTCCTTCTCTGTCTCTTGGCTTTCTCCCAAACCTAGGTACCATTACCCAGTGCCTAAGGTATTTTATGTGCAGCTGACAGTGGGGAACAACGAGTTTATCGGAGAGGGGCGGACTCGCCAAGCTGCCCGACACAATGCGGCCATGAAAGCCCTGCAGGCCCTGAAGAACGAACCCATTCCCGAGAGACCACCTCAGGTAACCTTCACAGCTGTCCCACCTTACAGAACACACACAGCCATGTGATCAAACTCATTTCATAATACTTTTATTCAGCAAGGATGCATAAAAATAATCAAAAGTGACAGTAATGTTACAAGAATTTGTATTTGTTTCAAATAAATGATGTTATTTTGAACTTTCTATTCATTCTGAAACCTATAATATTTCACAATATTATTGTTTCAATGTATTTTTTAAATAAATGCAGCCTTGGTAAGCATAAGAGACTTTTGAAAACATAAAAAAACAATTCTGAATTCTGAAAAAAAAGTATTGTTTTCCACAAAATTTAGTTTTCGACATTCATATTAAATAATAAGACATATTTCTAAAAAAACAAATCAGCATATTCAGCATATTGAGAGTAAATTCTGAAAAAATGATGGCTCTGAATACTGAAGTACTGACTGGTAAATATTCAGATTTGACATTACAGGAATAAATTACAGTTAAAAATGTATTAAAATTATTATTTTTTAATAATTATATATTAAATATTATTGTAATTATTTCACAATATTAACATTTTACTGTTTTTTTTTTTTTTTTTTTTTTTTTTTTTTTTTTATAAATAAATGCAGCCTTGGTGAGCATAATAGACTTTCGAAAACATAAAAAAATCTCCCAAACATTTAAACAGTAATGCACTTTAATTAAAAAAAACAAACAAACAAACAAAAAAACTTAAAGATCCTTTGTTTTGTTTTATTAATTGTTTTTGGTAGATTTCTCCATATACATATTAAAAAAAAAAATATATATATATATATATATATATATATATATATATAAAAATAAATAAAATAAAATGCAATAAAAAAATAAAAATAATAATAAAAAATATGTGTGTGTGTGTATTCATTTTTATGTATTCTACAAACTTTAAAAAGTTCAGTTTAACTAATTAGTAATTTATTTATATACAGAGTTTAAGACTACATTGAAAATCTTTTTTTTTAATTTATAAATTTTTTACCTGGAAATACAGTGTTAAGATAAAGTCCTACAAAATTATTTTCCAAAATATAAAATAAAATTGAGTTATTTAAAACTAAAAAAAATTACTTTATAAAGAAATAGTGTGAGTTAAAATTCTAATTTCTGAAATAATTTCTAAATTTCTGATTCGTAACTTTTTTATTTAAAGATTTTTTAGTTAAACTTAAAAAATGTATTCAAGAAATGAAAATGTGTAATTGTAAAATCTATAATGTATAAATTAAAGATCCAAATTAGAAGCTTTTTCAGTACTGATATAATATTGCAGTGCCAGAATTCACTTTAATGCACTTCACTTTTTTAAAATTTAAAATAATTAATTTTAAGATTTTGAATTATTAAAAAAAAATTTAAAAATGTAAACATTATTTTAATTATTTAAAAAAAAAATATATATATATATATTATATTTAAAAATAATTGCATTACCTATATCTAATAAAGATTCTATATATATAAAAAAAGAATATATATATATATATATATATATATATTGATTATACCATTGATCATTCTAATAATAAATCTGCATATTAGAATGATTTCTAATAATAAATCTGCATATTAGAATGATTTCATCATATGACACTCAAGACTGGAGTAACAGCTGATAAAAATTCAGCTTTTCATCACAGGAATAAATTGTATTTTAAACTATGTTAAAATAAAAAACATTATTTTAAATTGTAAAAACATTTTGCAATATTACTGTTTTTTTCTATATTTTTAATCAAATAAATGCAACCTTGATGAGCATAAGAGACTTCTTTAAAGACTATTACAAGTCTTACTGACCCCAAACTTTTGAACGGTAGTGTATATATATATATATATATATATATATATATATATATATATACCATTAGTGAAAAATGCACATTTTTTGTATTTGTATATATATATATATATATATATATATATATATATATATATATATATATATATATAATTATAAAAAAATGCATTTTTCACTAATGGCCTCTGACATTTTATGTGTCAGTTTCCTGTTTTTCACTTTCTGAAATTGATAGCCTGTCACACTCTGCATATTCATAACATGTTGTTATGTAAAAGTGATATTCAGGCTGACGATCCAAGTCACGATATTTAAGACGACACAACTGTCCTGTTTCCTCCTCATCTGTCAGTGTTCACAACATCTCCTCCTCCTTTAATTTCTGTCAGAGCTGTGTTTGCACGTAGCTTGGGGCCATCCTTCAAAATACTAATTTCTCCCACCGGAAATCATATTACATTGTGCCCCAAATGCCTGGCATCAAGCAAGGTTATTTAAACCGCAGTGGCGCCTCTCCTGTTTAGTCTTGTCCCCCTTCTGTCTCCATAATGAGGGCTTTGTCAGACGCTTCTTCCGTGTATTGCTTTACAAATTGATACACGCCATACCCGTGAGCACCTCTGGGCAAAACCGTGTTTGTCTGCATGTCTCCCCAACCTCGAGGATGAGTATCACGCTCACACAAACAAACACACGCACACACACACACACACACACACACAATAGGGTTCATTCACATGAAATTGTGTGCTAGCTTTACTGTTTGTGGCTCAGCTGATTTTTATTGTCTAGTACACTATATTTTGCTTCCCCTCAACACGCTCATAAACTCACAAAGCCAATTGTTTACCATGTGCTAACAGGCAAACGAGCGCACGCCAGAGTTGTCGAGGGAATAAACAAGATCGCGGTATGTACAGTACAGCACAGCTCTGAATGGTTAGTAAACAGACCTCGGGAAGCTCCTCAGTACCGTTCAAGACTGAGTAACAGGTTCTGTCCGCTGGTTGTCATGGGAACGGTGCTCAGTGACCGCACACTGTAAGCAGGAAATCTCTCAGATGAAGACGTGCTGACAGAAAGGCGGATTTGAGGGGTTTTTCAAAGAGAAGTGGATGATTAATCCATCAGAAATGTTGATTTTCAATTTGCGCTCTTTAGCAGATGAGCCTTAATGGTGTTTGTTTTGTATTAGAGACTAATGGCTTCTTATTTTAGATTCTAAAAACCCACTCAGCTTAGTTGATTCAGATGTTTTTGATAGATGAAACACGTGTGTTTACAGTAAACACATCTGTGTGTTAATTCAAGAATATCAAAATAATTCATTTTTGGGGGGTGTTTGTTTTCACTCTGTTTCTCTCTTTTTATCTGTTTTGCAAGTTTATCAAAGACGTTGCGCTGTGGGCGTCCCGAGTTCGAATCCCGGCTCGTGGACCTTTTTCTGATCCCACCCCCTTCTCTCTCCCACTTCACTTCCTGTCCAACTACACTGTAAAAAATAAAAAACACAATTTGTTGAGTCAGCTTAAAATAATTTGTTACCCTGCTGCCTTAAAATTTTAAGTTCAGTCAACTAAAATAAGTTTAGTCAACTTGAAATGATAAGTTGTACTAAGTAACAACTTAGATATTTGTGTTTGCTAAACTTAACAGATGGGTAAGTAACCCAGCTGCCTATTTTAAGTTGATTCAACTCAAATATCTAAGTTGTCATTTAGTATAATTTAACATTTCAAGTTGAATAAACTTTTTTTTGAGTTGACTGAACTTGAAATTTTAAGGCAGCCAGGTTACAAATTATTTTAAGTTGACTCAACAAATTGTTTTTTACAGTGTATACTGTCCTACCTAAATAAATAAATAAATAAAAACTCCAAAACATAAATTTAAAAAAAAAAAAAAGAAAGAAAAGAAAAGACAACTCTTTGCGGTGATATTGACTGATTTATGTGTGTGTTTTTTTCTTTTTCTTTTTTTTTTTAAAAAAGACCATATAGCTTTTGGAGGTTTTCAGTAAGTAATATTTTTTTAATATTTCTAAATCTGTGGTCCAGACTAATATGTTATTTCTAATACATTATTGCCGGTGACAACAACAACAATAATAATAATAATAGTAATAAAAATAATAATATAATAGTGTTATTAGTTGTTAGTAGGGTTGTAAATCGATTAAAAAAAAATAGTTAATTGCACATTTTCTTTTCTGAAATTAATCATGATGAAAACCGCTATGATTACTCTACTTTTAAAGCATAAATTTGATTTAAACAATATGTTTACATAATATCCAGATATGCTGTTCATAAGGGACATATTGTAATAGCCCTACAGTTAAAGCATGACATAATATTTAAACCTATTACTATTAACATTTTACAGAACATTTATGTATTTTATCTCACAATTTTGACTTTTTCTCGCAAAAAAAAAAAAAAAGATTATATCTCTTAGTTCTGACTTTATTACTCATCAACAATAGTGAGTTAGTCAGCTCTCAGGGAAAAAAAGCCAAAGCTGAGGGGAAAAGAGAGAATGACGAGTTGTTTTTCCTTATCAGAATTGTGAGATTTAATCTTGGAATTGCGAGAATAGTCAGAATTCTGAAATGTAAACTCAAATTCACCTTTTTTAAATTCTTTTATTCCATGGCACCAGAGACTGCTACTTGAAAACCGTCATTTTCTGCAACCAGATAAGCTCCTCCCACAAAAAAACCAACGTCACTGAATTGCAAACACTGAATTATATAGACCACTATAGACCAATTCAGTGTTTGTACAGTGTACAGTGATGGTGTTTTTGTGGGCGGAGCTTATCTGGTTGCAGAAAATTTGAGTTTATATTTCAGAATTCTGACTTTATTCTCGCAATTCTGAGATTAATTCTCACAATTCTGAAAAAAAAAAAAAACTTATTCCCTCTTTTCCCCTCAGCTCTGGCTTTTTTCCCCTGAGAATTGACAAACTCACTATTGTTGAGTTAAACTGAGTTACGAAGTCCAAACTAGAGCTGTAATCGAGCCCGACAAGTACATTTTGATTGACAGCTTTTTAAAAGCCCGAAACCCATTTACAGCCCGACATTATTCAAATGTGTGCAAGCACACAGCTCTTTTGCCTTTTGTCAAGAATGAGTCATTTATACATGTTTTAACATAATTTATTCATGACTAATGTAGGCTATAGGCCACTTGGAAGTTGGAACAAAGAAATAAAGGAAGTCCTCTGTAACGTAACATCTCAGCACTCTAAATAGGCCTAGGCATACACTTAGGATATAAATAGGCCAACGTGCCAATAAAAATTAGTCTTTCTTAACAAATTAAATGAAGGTAAATTCTAAATTAAGATGGGTATTTGGCAATAACGAAATTAAGGCTCTGCAGGATTTGCTTCTCCACTTCCCTCCACAATCCGGCCTCAACACGATGGTGAATAGCAGCTGAAATTTAATAAAAGAATAATGCCAACATTAGCCTATATGCTCTGTCTACATTATGCATTTAAGACTCAATTAATATTTAGTTATAATTTGAAAAACCTTTACTCACCAAGTTTAAGCTACATGTTTTTGTGGTGGAAAATTATTGAATCCACTGTCGATGGCTTCAGCGCAGTCCTACGCTCACTGATGGTGCGTCCAGCAGCACTACTGGCTCATTATTCTTATGCACATGGTCAAAATTTTTCCACACCTCAGACTTTGCTTTAGTTGCTGGTGCAGTCAAAACGTAATCGCCAAAGGCAGGCCTCCGTTTCACCTCCTCAGCATCCATTTTCGCATCTTTCTCGTGCTAATCGAAACGCATCACATGACCGCTCATTTACCACGCAAGCCGGAGTGCAAGCCCTTGTAAAATGATATAAATTAAGCCCGAACCCAACCAAAGCTGTCGGGTCACGTCGGGTTCTGGCAAAGATCTTCAGCTCTAGTCCAAACTAGGAGATATAAACTTGCATTTGCGAGAAAAAGTTAAAAATGTTAAAATGTTAATAATAATAGGTTTTAATATTATCATGCTATAACTGTAGGGCTAATACAATACATCCCCTATGAACAGTATATGTGAATATTATGTAGACATTGTTTAAATCAGATTTATGCTTTAAAAGTAGAGTAATCATAGCAGTTTTCATCCATAGTCTGTGTACATCTATAGCCATTCAACATTATATTATAACTGAGAGCTATCAATTTTAACATTTATTGGACATTTGAAAAATAACAACTTCAAATTTAAGTGAACTTAAAACAATCTTCACATAAACCCATTTACCTGTGCCCTTCAGCAAGTAGGGAATATACAGAAATTGAATAAAGCTATTAAACACTAAACACTAAATTAAATATAGATGAATCTTCAAAGCTTTTTCTTTTGTTCTTTGATTAATAGACATCACATCAGCTGGGTTATTAGCTTATTTGGCTACTATTACTTTAAGAAATGGCGCTGCTGAATGTGACATGGATCTGATACGCATGCTCGTAGTTTTATTTGTGATTTAATATGAAATGATACAGGCTACGGAGTGACGATTCCACATTTGTGCATGCAATTGAAAAGTGTGTACTATGAGCACAGTATAACGGCTGACAGGACATGTAAATTGGTTTTTACTTTCCCACGCTTGTTTGACTAGCACCAGGCACTAAAGTGAAGTTGGTGTCTGAAAAGTCTCCCATTTGGTTTGACCGTAAAGACATTCTGTGACTAAATTAAGACAATTTTTGTCAAGAAAAAAAAGAGACAAGAGCAGCAGTTGTGAGTGGGGTGGCCAACCCTAGCCCTGCCCCTGCATTAAATGTTAAATGCTGCTAAACTGGAAAAATGAATTGCCTGCAACTGTGCTGATTTTGACAGTACTAGTTGTTGTTGTTGTTGTTGTTGTTATTTTTTTTTTTATATTTAGACATCTTTCACTTTTCATAGAGCACTATATAACTTTTTGCATTAATATAGCTTCATTTTTGTTATTTTCTTGCCTAAAACGTTTTAAAACCATATTAAAACTAATATTATAATATTATATTTTTACTATAATCTGTGAGCCACATTTATTATTAGTATTATTATTATTATTAAATTATATTATGAAAATTAACTAACTGTAATTTTCTGAAAATTGTTCTTAATTGTTTTATATATAATATATTATTATTATTATTATTTATTTATTTGCATGCATACATTTTTGTTGTGGTGTTAACCTGACACTGTGAATAAATCATGGAGCAAAGGCTATTTACTGGCTTTGCATGGTCCCAGAATATGTTGAAAGGAATTGAAAAATACTGTCTTAAAAAAAAAAAAAAATGTAGTCAATATAAATGTATGTAATATAAATAAAACCTTTATTCATCTTCAGAACACAAATTAAGATATTTTTGATGAAATCTGAGAACTTCCTGACCCTGCATAGACAGCAATGCAACTGACACATTCAAGTCCCATAAAGGTAGTAAGGACATTGTTAAAATAGTCCATGTGACATCAGTGATTTAACCTTAATTTTATAAAGCTACGAGAATGCGTTTTGTGCGCAGTGCTCCTCAAAATCTGGTTAATGTGTGAATATTTTACTTCTTTTGTGCCTTTTAAACTTCAAGACATATAAAAAGTACCATGACTTTGAGTTTGTAAACTGATACTTTAGCCAGATCTCTGGTTTTCGATCATTACAACACGTGACAGCATCAAATTTAGCTTGTGACCTGTCAGATCAGTTTAAGAAAGGCACACAAACGAACCTTCACAGTCTGTCACAAAGTCTCACACTCTCCAGACCACCTGACGGCTCTCCATCCCAGACATCATTAACAGGCGTTTGAAGGAAACGCACAATGACATCATGCTGTGTGATCGCTATAAGGATGACACTGAGAACGCAGTATTGAATGTCTGCGAAAGAACACAACTTGATCGAGCGCTCTTAGATCACACACTCCTGTTCATGTATTGCATGAGAACACACTCTTTATTCTCAAAAGAAATGTCAGTAGTGTAATGGAGGTGACCAAGATAATATGCTGCAGGGATCATATTAAAAGTCACCCTTTGGAGCTTGTGTGAGAGTTCTGTTGCAGCTCCTTTTATAGTTGATAAGATATAAATCGGAACTAAGGGAACTGCTCTTGGATCAGTTTGAAAGCTTTTGCTTCTTACAAAACCAAGCCACTTACTCTAGAATCTCAACTGTTCAACAAAACCAGAAGCATCTCTTTCAGTAGAGTTACATGAGAAACTGCAGTCATGCGTTGAAGCAGACTCACCATCACGTTTGAGATCATACAGTCTGTTCCTAACATCTTTCTGGGATGGTTTCATTCTGTTAGAGAGGGTAAAGCATAGGTTTGGGGCTGATTTGAGGTAGGCAGCTGAAATCTCTGTAGCGTAATAAAGGGATTGTTTAGTAGTAGTAATCAAATTAAGGCACCGTTATGCATTAAGATTTGTGAGTTCATGCAAAAAATTATTAATAATGATTGTTAAATATAGCTGCAAGCAGCGTTTACTGGGGTTCAAGTACTTTAAGGCCTTTAAGCACATGAAAAAGACATTTTGTATTATTTAGCAAGCCTGTAACCACTTAAATCACTGATTTAAAAAAAAACAAACAAATCTAGTTAATTTGCTGTAGATTTATGATGATTTTTATGTGTATTATGTGAATCATCTGTCACATGTGCTCACCTAGTTTTGTGAAGTTTTGAGTTTTTGTTTAGTATTTATAGGCTTTTGGATATATTTGGCCACGCCCCTTTTCTCAACAGCCCTGTTATAGCTACCCAAAGGGTAAAGTTCAACTTTTATTTTTGACCATTATTAATCTAGAGAATCCCCCATTCAAGAGGTAGAGGCGTTTTAGTAAAAGTGCCTCCACTTACGAACGTTTTGGTGTCCCGTGTCATGATGGTGAGTTGAAAGTTCAGCTTTTTTTTGATAACTGTTAATCTAGGGAGTCCAGTGAATTGTGCTGCTGTGCTTGTATTGAGGTTGAGTGTAAAACCTTGGACAGTTTCTAAAGTAGTTTTTTTTTTTTTATGATTTATTATGATTTTTATTTGTATGACTGTTGTAGAGCCACCTACAGTCCGATCTCCATAAAACTTTACATGCTTCTTAAGAATCATCTGTCACATGTGCTCACCTAATTTCGTGAAGTTTTGAGTTTTTGTTTAGTATTTATAGGCTTTGGATATATTTGGCCAAGCCCCTTTTCTCAACAGCCCTGTTATAGCTACCGAAAGGGTAAAGTTCAACTTTTATTTTTGATCATTATTAATCTAGAGAATCCAGAGAATTGTGTTGCTGTGCTTATATTGAGGTTGAGCGAAAAACCTTGGACAGTTTCAAGAGTATTTTATATATATATATATATATATATATATATATATATAATTGAGAATATTTAACAAACGATTTGATTGACGGCAGTGGTTCTTGAGGCAAAGTTGCTGAGTATGAGGAAATCTGTCAGATGACATGAAAATTGTGTGAATGTGTGAAACACCACGTGATTACAGAGGCTTAAACTCGTTAGTGCCGATTCATAATTCATTCAAATTCTTACAGACCTCTAGGGCCACGGGTCAAGCATGCCCACCGAATTTCGTTCCAGTTGGCCTCCGTTAACCTTGTCTAATAGGTGCTTAAAGTTTAGTAAAAGCGCCATTCATTTTTGATGATTTTGAGCGCTGTATCATTTTTGCGTAATTTATTTATGCTGCTTTGCATGCTGGGAGTTCGCAATTCTGTAAATTTGTTGAAAAAGTAATCGATTGTTTTGGACACCTCTGTGAGGGGGTAATTATGTTGATCTAACATGTCTTTTTATGTCAAATCAAAGTAATATACACAGTATCCATGACTCAAAAAGGCCAATATAATGGATAAAATGTAACAGATTTTTATAATAAGTCTGTTTTGTGTTTAACTCTTTCAGTGTTCAGAGGAGAAGAAAGAAACGGAGGAGAACAGCGATGCCAGCAAATCCGAGATCAGCCTGGTCTACGAGATCGCCCTTAAAAGGAACCTGCCTGTTAACTTTGAGGTAACCAAGCTATTTTAATTTAAAAATATGAAGGAATTTAACCCTAATAATGCTAATCCAACAAGTTATTCCCAGTTCTAGTGACCCTAAGCAGCTTATTAAACATTTTATTTGTACTCCATGTTTTTGACACTTTAACCCTTTTCTTTTTCTCAGCTGGACAGCACAATATAACCATAAAGTGTCATGTTATTGTTAATTCAAACCAATTAAGCTAAATCTAACTCTGTTCCTAATTACATAAACTACGTAACTTAAACTACTTAGCACAAGCTGGTTCATGTTACATACGCAGCCAATAAGCTTGCTGCTTTACATTTAAATGGCTGGTTAACATTCATTCTAAAACCCTTCCCCTTCCCCAGCTCCACCTGTATAGATCTTCTACAGGTTATTTTATATGCCATTTGTGCAGCATACTTTGTGTTGGGAGCATGCCTTTAAATACGATGTAGATAGTCGTTTCAGTGGGTTTTTCAATAGAGCAAGTGCCTGTCTTTGTTTTTCCCCCCTTAACCTTCAAGTGTTCATTCCAATTTAATCAGCTCCATCCAGCAGTATATACGTAGATATCAGTTCATTCGATAAATTGCAAATTACTAGCATCAAATAAAGAGGATAAAGTGGGAAAGTGATTATATTAAAAGCCTGTTCTTGGTCAAGCTCTGTCAACAACTGTTAAATCTGGTAATTGTAATTGCTTTAAAAGTGTTTATTGCGTGGAGGAGGGTGATTTGGACACTGTTCAAAATCAGCACTTCATTAAAGAGTTGCATCAGCGACGCTTCAAATCAAAACAAACTTTAACGTTCTACATAAACACCAGAGGAAGTTTTAGGGTCTCTGTAGCATGACTACTGCTGCATCCATGTTTATCTTACGTGATTTTCCACGGCTGTCTCCAGCTTCACAATCTGCAATCATCTACTTGGCTTTGGTCAACCAGAATCTTCTTGACGTGCGTTCTCCACTTGCGTGCAATCCGTTACGTCTGGGGACCCCAATCTTTTTTTCTTTCTTTAAAGTTTTGACTGTAAGTCATCTGTGAGAGCCTGGACTCGTTTCAACCTTGTTAGATCTTTTCAGGAATTTTCTCCCCAGCTATTTGTAGGAATGGAAACATTTTTGTTCCTAATTCAATTAGCACACAAACATGGAGTATTACGGAGTTACTCTGTGAGAAAGAAAACCGTCAACCATTTCTTTAAAGATATCTAATTAAATATTTTAAATAACAGAAAAAAATGACTTATGTAGTTTCAAACCTGTATGACTGACTTTCTGTGGAACACAATAGAAGGTATTTAAAAAAAATGCAGTGAGATACTGAAAACGCTGGATCATGAGCTGCTTGCGTGTAAATAAACATAGTGCCGTGCTTTGCAGTTTGGAAATTGCATGATATATCACGATTTCAGTTTTATTTTGATTAATTGTGCTGTACTAAATGGAACAGTTGAAGCTTGAAAATATCTTCTTTTGTGTTCCACTGAAGAAACAAAATCAGGTTTGGAATGACTTTAGGGTGAGTAAATGATGACAGAAGCTTTATTTTGGGTGAAGTATCCCTTTAGGTCAACCAGAACGGTGTCTCACCTGTCCCCTTATGAAATCAAGGACCACTCTCACCTTCTTGTCTGTGTCAAACGATATCAAACAGATGCCAGCTTCAAAGAACAAATACATTAATCACAGTTTTTATGTCATGGATGATGCCGTACAGAGGTACAAGCGTGGAAACTCGTGCCAAGAACCACCCATCTTGTACATAAGTACCTTCCCTCAGGGAATACACATCAACAATCCATACAAAAGAGCTTTTCTTCATTATATCAGTTCTTTGTCCCACCCTGGCCTGGTATCCTGCCTTTTCACCAGGCTGAGGACACGGCGGTCTCACTAATACCGTATCTCCCCTCGCATCCATGGAGGGGATGAAGAATGATCAACCTCATGTTACAGCGATTCCTTCCTACAACTTGATCTCCGTTGCCAGCCATGCGAGACAGAGAGCAGACAGAGGAACTGGCCACCGTCAGACACAAGAATCAAACACTTGCTGAAATCCCATCACTGCCTGAGGATGCCATATCATCTGTTGCAGACAACACAACCTCGTCTGCCGCCATGGAGGGAGTCGGGCCCCGGTGCCAAGACCTCCTCACAGTCCTCGTTCACCCGATGAGACTCATTCACTGGCTGGAACTGCCACCCACCTACCTCAGTGTTTTACAGCTGCCATGGAAACTGTGTCAGAAGGCCAACTCGAGAGTTACCAGGCCCGTTTCAACTTGTTGGTGGTGTAGTTGGTGAAGGTATCGCAGCTTGTCCTCACCGGCAACTTATGAAACTAGCGCAAATAAGGTATTAAGGGATCGTTCACCCGAAAATGTACATTTTGTAATCTTTTACTCACCCTTGTGTTATTTGAAACCTGTTTGGCCTTCTTTCTTCTGCAAAAAGAAGATATTTTGAAGAATGTTTCAACAATTTTTGTCCATGTGATGAAATTCAGTGGTGTCCAAAATGTTGGACCCCATTGACTATCATTGACTATCACTGTATGGATAAAAAACAACAAGAGACATTTTTCAAAAGATCTTTTTTTCGTGTCCCACAGAACAAAGTAAAGCATACCGATTTGGAATAATGTGAGGGTCAGTAAATGATGACAGAATTTAAATTTTTGTTTGAACTGTCGCTTTAAGACAGGGGTGTCCAAACTCAGTTCTAGAGGGCCGCTGTTCTGTTTAGCTCCAGCCAGCTCCAAAATGCCTGCTTGGACGCTTCTAGTATGCCTAGTTAGACCTTGATTAGCTGGTTTAGGAGTGTTTAATTGGGGTTGCTAAATTCAGCAGGACAATGGCCCTTTAGGACAGAGTTTGGACACACTTGCTTTAAGGTCACATTTGTGCTGCGTTTCTCCTGGACATTGTGACCAAGTAAGTTCACTTTGTATATAATTGTGTTTTTTTTTTTTAACAGATTTGCATGAATAAGAAGTTTAAGGCTTTTATTGTTCGACCAAATAGGTACAGTTGAGGTCAGAAGTTTACATACACCTTGCAGAATCTGCAAAATGTTAATTGTTTTACCAAAAGAAAAGGGATCATGCAAAATGCATGTTATTTTTTGTTTAATACTGACTTGAATAAGATATTCCACATAAAAGATGTTTACATATAGTCCACAAGAGAAAATAATAGTTGAATTTATAAAAATATAAACAATTCTTTATTTTTTATTTTAATGATAGTTGTTTATGAGTCCCTTGTTTGTCCTGAACAGTTAAACTGCCCACTGTTCTTCAGAAAAATCCTTTAGGTCCCACAAATTCTTCGTTTTTTCAGCATTTTTGTGTATGTAAACCCTCTCCGACAGTGACTGTATGATTTTTGAAATCCATCTTTTCTCACTGAGGACAACTGAGGAACTATAATATAGGAATATGCAGCTATTACAGAAGGTTCTAACATTCACTGATGCTTCAGAAGGAAACACGATGCATTAAGAGCCAGGGGTGAAAAATTTTTGAATTTGAAGATCAGGGTAAATTTAAACTTGTTTTGTCTTCTGGGAAACATGCATCTACTCTAACTTTTGAAGGGAAGTACTAAATGGAACAAAAATATGATATTTAGGCAAAATAAGAAAAATGTACACATCTTCATTTTGTTCAGAAGTTTACACCCCTGGCGCTTAATGCATTGTTTTTCTTTCTGGAACATCAATGATCATTTGAACCTTCTGTAGTAGTTGCATATGAGTCCCTCAGTTGTCCTCAGTGTGAAAAGACAAATCTCAAAGTCATACAGTCATTGTTTGAAAGGGTTAAAATACACAAAAATGCTGACAGTGGGCGGTTTAACTGTTCAGGACAAACAAGGGACTCATGAACAACTATTACTAAACAAAAAAACAGCGGTGCATCATTTAGGTAACAATAGTCTTTTATGTGAAATATCTTATTCAGGTCAGTACTAAATAAAAAAATAACATACATTTTGTGTGATCCCTCTTATTTTGGTAAAATAATTAACATTTTGGAGATTCTTTAAGGTGTATGTAACTTTCGACCTTTACAGTAGTTGCATTACATCAGCTTTAATCAGTAATCTGCATTAAAAGTTGCCTTTTCAAGTTATTCGAGTCTGTTTGTAAGACATTTGTCATCAAGGACAATCACAGAGAAGGTGACTTCTCACTGGAGTCTTGCTGTCTTTTTCTCTGAGAATGTCATGCCTGACTTCATAGTTGAATTGAGTTGTGTAATCATTGACTGTGGGTGCATTTTCCAGCTAAATCTCCACTCTCATCCCACGGAATATACCGTGTGGGAGTTCCCTCAATGACGGACTCGCAGCTTTAAGCCCTTTTCCTTCCTCCCCACACCTCATCCTCGCAAGAGAGCTGAAAACGAAATGCTGATATTTCCAAGAGGGAAGTGTAGCAGAATTTCGTCACTTCATTACGGAGTGATGCTCACCCGGAGGAATTCTTTCAATTCTTATGTAACACCTAAGTGTGATCATCAAATGCATTCCACATCAAGGCCTAGTAAATATTGGGTTATGCTGCTCTGTCAAGTGTGCGGGAAACACACAGAGCTCTCTTGTGTTCCTCAGTTCCTGGCCATCTTCAGATGAAAGCCCAGATTGTTGAGGATCTGGAGCTTACAGATGAAGATTAATGATGTTTGTCTATGCTTCAAATCATTCAAATCTTGTCTTGAGCTTTAAAGAGAGAATTCTCTCAGAAATGACAGTTCTGTCATCATTTACTCACCCTCATGTTGTTTGAAACCCAGATGATTTTCATTCCGCTGTGGAACACTAAAGATGAGTGAATGGGAACTGTTGCTGTCAAGATCAAAAAGCACTAGAAAAGTATAAACACAGCCCATATTTATAGTTTTCGAAAGCGTTTTTTTAATGTGTTGTGTAGAAAAGCTGCAGGAACATTCGTGCAAGTTCTCCTTTTGTGTTGCAAATAAAAGCGTACAAGTTTAGAACAACATCCGGTGGTGAATATTTGGATGAGCTACCTTTTTAAGGTATTGTGTGTTTGAACTGACATGGGCTTCCTGGCTTTATTTATGTAAGCCACTGTATTTCAATCGGACGTGATGATCTTCATTAGTTGTGTATGGGGATGTGGCTTCTCTCAGCTGAGCCTGTTTCACTGGAGTGTCACATGTTTGTATGAATGCCAGAATGGTCATGTGTGTAAAGAGAGGATGTGAGGAGGGAGTCTCTGGAGACGGATAACTTTCAGTTCTGACTGAGCACACAGAGGCCCACCCTCAGCTGTGTATGTGCGTCTGTGTGAAACTTAATCCCCCCAGTGTTGCTCTTAAAGAGCTCAGAGCAGCTCACCTGTTCTGTTGACCATCTTGATGATGTCACAGGAAGTAAATACGATTACATGTGCATTACATTAATTTTCAGTTTCTCATGACAGTGAGAAATGGATAGTAGCGGAACAATATATATATATTTTTAAATGTATGTACTCTATAATATTCGTTAATATTTTGAATAAGTTTATTTTTTACAGTTTCGGTTAATTAATGTTAATCTGCTTTAAATTGCTTTTCCCCACATCAATCTACACACCATACAACATAATGGCGAAGCAAAAAACTGGTTTTTAACATCTTTGCAAATTTATTAAAAACCAAACACTTAAATGATTTCATTGCATAAGTATTCACACCCTTATCTGGGACACTTGAAATTTAGCTCAGGAACATTTGTATCACTTGTGGATGTTACTGTAGTTAAACTGGCAAATTCAACTGAATGGGTATGATTTAGAATGGCACACACGTCTTAATAAAAGGACTAAGTTGAAAATGCATATCAGACCAAGCCCTAAGGTAAATAATAATAATACTAAGAATAAATTAAGAAAAAGCCTGTAGAGCTCAGAAACAAGATTGTGTCAAGCCACATATCTGAGGAAGATTTTAGAAAAGTTCTTCTACTTTGAAGGTTCACAGAAGCATGTAGTCTCTGTTATCTTTAATGGAAGAGGTTTGAAACAACAAGGACTCTTCCTAGAGCTGGCCTCCTGGCCAAACTGAGCAATTGAACGGGAAGGGCTTTGGTTAAAGTAACCAAGAATCTGATGATCACTCTAGTTGAGCTACATGAACATGCATGGAGATAAGAGAAACCTACAGAAGAACAAACAACACTGCAACACTCCACTGATCTGGCTTTATGGCAGTGTGGCCAAACTCAGTCCTCTTCTCAGTGAAGACAGATGAAAACACGCTTGAAATTTGCAAAAAAAAGCATATAAAGGTCCCTCAGAAACAAGATTCTCTGTCTGATGAACCTCAATTCCAAGCATCATGGCAAAAAGCAGGCACAGATCGCTACCTGTACCGTATCATCCTAACAGTAAAGTGTGGTGGTAGCAGCCTCATGCTGTGGGACTGTTTTTCTGCAGCAGGGACTGAAGGACTGAGTAGAAGAAAAGTTCAGTGCACCAAAATATTGAGATAGCCTTAATGAAAACCTAGTCTAGAGCATTCAGAACATCAGACTTGGCAGAAGGTTTGTCTTCCAGCAAGACAATGACCCTAAGCACACAGCAAGAGTCGCTTATAGACAACTCCTTGAGTGGCCCAGCCACTGCCTGGGCTTAAACCCAATCAAACATTTCTGGAGAAACTTGAAAATGTGCATCTGCCCCTATCCAAGCAGACAGAGCTTGAGGGGTGAAGAGGTAAGGAGAAAAATAGCAGACAACTGCCAAATGCAGATGTGCAAAGCTGATACCCAAAAAGACTTGAGACTGTAAAGGTGCTTTAGCTAAATTTATTTAAAAAAACAAAAAAAACAAACAAAAAAAACAACTGAAATAAGTGCATTGCATAAGTATTCACACCCTTAAGTCACTACACTTAAGGGTGTGAATACTTATGCAATGTTCTTATTTGTTTTTTTGTTTGTTTTTTTTAATAAATTCACGAATTTGTGACAATTCACATATATATTATAATGTATGGAGTGTAGATTGATGTGGGGTAAAAAAGTAATTGAAAGCAGTTTTGCATAAGGCAGCAACATAAAATGTGAAAAAAATGAAGGGGTATGAATCCTTTCGCAAGGCACTGTATAAGAGGTCCAACTCTTGTGGCAGAAAACATCCCCCAAAACATGACACAACACGACTTCTTTATGCTCTTGGGCTTCAGTCTTTCCTCAGTTTGACACCAGACAAAATGTTTCCCATTAGACCCAAATAAATTAAACTTGCTTTCATCACTAAAGTGAACTTTGGTCCAGTTCTCCATTCTCCACACAACATTTTCTTTCGTGAAGGTAAGCTCAGCTTTTCGATTCTTTCTGCTGATGAGAGGTTTGGCCACTGCAGAGTGCGCTTTCAGTCCGACTTGTCCTAAACATGCCGAGATAGATCCTTACCCTGTTCAGCACTGAACTAGCACTGAACCAGCTGCAGTGTTGAACCGACTGCCCATTGAGAGTCTCTGCATTATCCTGTCTTCTCGTGCATTTGCCTTACATGGACGACCAGCCTTTTTGGGGGACTTGAATGAATTTGTGTCACTGTAAACCTGCAATATTCAAGAAATCACAGATTTGGAATGACAAACTTCTTTTGTAGTGGCTAAAAGTGTCATCCCTTTGGCCTTCATCTCGACAACCTTCAACTGAACTGGCAAGCAATTCCAGCTGCAGTGTTGAACCGATTTCCCCATTGAGAGTCTCTGCGTTATTCTGTATTATCGTGCATTTGTCTTACATGGACGGCCGGCT
Source organism: Labeo rohita (assembly GCF_022985175.1). NCBI lineage: Eukaryota > Metazoa > Chordata > Actinopteri > Cypriniformes > Cyprinidae > Labeo > Labeo rohita. The sequence goes on along the minus strand of NC_066892.1, from coordinate 19,005,004 downwards.
TTTTTGAGGGACTTGAATGAATTATTGTCATTGTAAACCTGTAATATTTGCGAAATTGGAACAACCAACTTCTTTTGCAATGGCTGAAAGGGTCATTCATTTGGCCTTCATCTGGACAACCTCCTGTCGCAGGGTTTCATTCACTATCTTGCAGTCTCAGTGAAAACTGTACAAATGCGGCTAGTTAAATATGGTTTGTCATGTAATTAGGAAAATTAGCACCAGGTGTCAGATCAACACCAGTAACCTGGAGGTATCTGTAAGTGTTGTCTGATTTTGATCAAGTTCTTGATCTCATTTCTCATTACAATTCATTTCTGAAATATGCTTAAAAAACAGCCCTTGTATTCCTGTTATACTCCTGGGAAACTTCAAATAGGACTAAGCAGTGACCTTGACATTTAGGAAATCATAGGTTATTCTCTAATTTTGATCCCCACAATCTTGATATGAGTTAATAATGAGAATTGTTCCCTAAATTAAAGCTTAAAATGCTGCATTAATATGCATGAACTGTGCTTTTGATATATGCATATGCATATTCATGTATATTCGTATTCATATATTCATACTCGGTGTGTGTGTTTAATATCCAGGTGCAGTCTCCCAAGTTCCAGTGGTCTGTCTCCCCATATGAGTTATTGATCCGGTTGTTAAACCGGACAGTTCGAGTGTAGCGAGTCTAATTAGTAGTATTCCCATTTCCGTTGTTGAGAAACTAGAAGTTAAAGGGCAGAAGGAAGAGAGCGTGCAGCAGACATGGCCTAAGGGGCAGGGAGAAAGGGAGCGTGACTGGAATGACTGCTGTTCCCACTTCTGCATGCATGTGTGTTCTCTTGTGTAACGTGTTCATTACATGCCCCTCAGGTGCTGAAGGAAAGCGGACCCCCGCACATGAAGAGTTTCCTCACGCGTGTGACGGTGGGGGAGTTCTCAGCCGAGGGTGAGGGGAATAGCAAGAAACTCTCCAAAAAGAGAGCGGCTCTCTCCATCCTACAGGAACTGAAGAAACTGCCAGCACTTCCTGTTGTGGAGAAACCCAAAGTGCATTACAAAAAGCGGCCTAAGACCATATTAAAGGTGGGTTGATTTGGGAGCAGATCCAATAGGAGTGCCGCTTCCTTAAGATTACAGAGAGGTGGCTGTTACTGGAATATTATATCAGTGTTTTAATTCACTAGAATTCTTTATTTTCAAAACTCACAAAAGATGAATAAAGGTTGCTCAAGAATAAAGTGATTCTTTCAGCCCCATATAGCACCAGAAAGGTGTCATAAAATGTCATAAAAGTGGTTCATATGACTCTTGGAATATATACTATATACTATACCATATACTGTACTATGTAATATGTACTTCCAATATACAGTTGAAGTCAAAAGTTTACATACACCTTATTATTTTACCAAAATGTAAGGAGCAGTCATACAAAATGCATGGGTTTTTTTTTTATTTAGTACTGACCTGAATAAGATATTTCACATAAAAAAACTTTTACATATAGTCTACAAAAGAAAATAATAGTTGAATTTATAAAAATGACAGTAAAACTACCTGCTGTACATCAAAAAAAATGTTCAGATCTTACAAATTCTTCGGTTTTTCAGCATTTTTGTGTATTTTAACTCTCTCCAACAATGACTGTATGATTTTGAGAGCCATCTTTTCACACTGAGGACAACTGAGGGACTCATATGCAACTATTACAGAAGTTTCAAACGCTCACTGACGCTTAAGAAGGAAACACAGTGCATTAAGAGCTGGGGGGGGTGAAAACTTTTGAATTTGAAGATCAGGGTAAATTTGACTTATTTTATCTTCTGTGAAATATGTAATTATCTTCTGTAGCTTCTGAAGGGCAGTACTAAATGGAAAAAAAAGATATTTAGGCAAAATAATAAAAATGTACACATCTTCATTATGTTCAAAAGTGTACACCCCTGGCTCGTTGTTAAAATGCATCGTTTTTGTCATTGCAACTTTTGACTTCAATAGTTTTTTTTTTGAAGAAAAGATTAAAATTTATGTCATATTCATTGATGATCTTTGTCATTTTGGAGTTTGACAGACCCAATCCAAATTTCTTTGCTCACTCAGTCAGTTATTCAATCACACATGCTCATTCAGTCTTTTGTCATTCTCCTGACAGGGTTACTGACGTGAACATTAACCAGCCGTCCATCTGTCCCTCTGCTGCTTTATCTGTGTCTCTCATCCTCGTTCTCATTTGCTTTTTCGTTCTCAATTTCTCTCTCTTTCAGACAGGACCAGAGTATGGACAGGGCATGAACCCTATTAGCAGACTGGCTCAGATTCAACAGGCCAAAAAGGAGAAGGAGCCCGAATACATGCTGCTTTCAGAGAGAGGGATGCCTCGCCGGAGAGAATTCATCATGCAGGTAAATTTAGTAAGAGAGGGAATCAGGAGGTGTAAAGTGAAAGAAAAAGGCTGAGAGGGGGAGTGAAGGACAGATGAGTCCTGCACAAACACTGATAACCTCCCACTGTGCAATCTGTCTTAATCAGAAAGACTGTCACCTCTGCCGGCTCTGATTACCACTGACCTTCAGCTCTGTCAAAGTCAGCCAGAGACTCTTTTGACATGCACACACACACACAGTTGCTCATCCACTTTTGGAAATTTTATCTCATTGCAAAAGTTAATGGATAATTAGTCTTAATTTAGGTGACTGTTAGAGTTTTCCCATGTAAGTCCAAGCGCATTTCAAAGCTTTAACACATAACTTTGTGCAAAATACTCTGCCTGGCTCAACATGCATGTGCATGTATGCCCTTGACCTCCTGCATGAAGGTATGCAAATCCCAGGTTTGCATGGAAGTTGATTATTGGCTTGTATTTAAATATAAAAAAATCAACCCATCTTTTTCTGATTGTTCACTGCATCACACATGCACTTGGTACACATCACATCACTGGCTGGTGTCCACTGGTTTATTGCAAGTCATTAAAACAACAATAACTGTACTGCTGGCTGCCCAGTGAAAAAAATTAACTACCTCATACAGTAAAAATGAAGCCCCCTGTAGCCGTAAGAGCAGTGATTAGTCCGATTGAACAAAGACGCAAAAATGCCAGCAGAATTGGCTCTAAATCACCCTGGATTTCCTCATACGTTTTGAAATGCCTCCAACTTGGATCTACTTTTGGTCTCTGGTTTTGGATCAAAGATCAGAACTCATACGACTTAGCTTACTTGTATTTGTTAGTTAAACATTGTGTAGAAAAGTAGTTAGTGTACGGTGAGTTTGAGCAGAATAGAGTAGTATTAAGTAAAGCGGTGTAGTATAAAAGTATAGAGTGTCATAGATTAGAGTTAAATAGAAGAGTATAGCTTGAAGTTGAGTAGAGTAATATGGAGTAGTGTTGAATGGGTAGGTTTGTATAAATTTGTATGAAGCAGAGTAGATAAGATAGGGTAGTACATAGCATATATAGTAGTATAGACTATTATAGAATAGAGTTGAAAGGGTAAAGTAAATAGAGTAGAATAGATTTGTGTAGAGTAGTGGTGAGTTTATGGAATAGAGTAGACATGGTAGAGAGTAGACAGGACAAAGCAGAGTAGAGTTATATAGAGTAGGGTAGAATAGATAGGGTGGATAGAAGCAGATGAGAGTTAAAGGGGTCATCGGATGCAAAGTTCACTTTTACATGTTGTTTGAACATTAATGTGTTTTAGCAGTGTATGTACAAATCAACCCTATAATGACAGAGGCCACTCCCATGATAGTTGATTGACATGAGCGTCTTACCTCAGACCCACTTCAAATCAGCTGTAACAGTCTGACCTCCATTGTTTTGATGCCGGAGCAGGGATGTAAGTTAGACAAGAATATCTCAGATTAAGCGATTGAGGTGTTGTGTTACTAAATGTGATAATGAACGTAGTGGTCGTCATTTACTTCTGACATCTGAGCTGCTGAAGATGCAGTGGATTATGTTTGTTTGTGAAGGGAATGCACGTCCCGATCTACATATATCCGTCTATGTTCACGCAAAACGTTCGTGATCTAGCTTCACTAACAGCAGAAGTGAGTATAAGGTTTTTTTTTTATGAATCTTTGCAATCGCCTTTCTTAATAATGTGCTAGTTAGCAAGTTTAGCAGCTAAACGCGGCTAAAGTAAACAGGCTCGTCACTCCACAGAGAGAAGAGAGGGGCGGGGCGAGCAGAGCTCATTAACATTTAAAGCAGCCTCGACCAGAACAGGATGATTTTTGCAGAGCTGATTTTGGCAAGGTAAAAAGGTGTTATTTACACTAAAATTGAGAAATTTTAACCAAAGCATGTTATAGACATTTCTTAAGACCCTAAAGAATCATATCAACTTGTGGAAAATGGGCATCCGATGACCTCTTTAAAAATAGTGCTATGATATAGAGTAGTATGACTGGATAGAAAAGTGTAGAAAAGATAGGATGGAAAGAGTAAATGGAGTACATTTATTTAGTAAATTTGTGCAAATGTAAGTAAATTTGTATAGTTTAGAGTTGTGTAGAGATGTATAGAATAGGGTTGAGGTGTATATAGTAAGGTTGAAGTAACAGAATAGAGTTGAAGTAGACTAAATAGTTTGAATTTGTTTAGTAAATTTGTACAGATTTAAGTACATTTGTATAGTTTAGAGTTGCATAGAGTGGTGTAGAGATGTATAGAGTAGGGTTGAGGTGTATATAGTAAGGCTGAAGTAACACAATTAAGTAGAATATATAGATTTGAGTACTAAATAGTACATTTATCAAATTTGTACAGATTTAAGTAGATTTGTATAGTTTAGAGTTGGATAGAGTGGTGTATAGAGTTGGGTAGAGATGTATAGACTAAGGTTGAAGTGAAAGAGTAGTGCAGAATAGATAGGAAGGATTGAGTAGAGTAAATAGACTAGATTTACTTAGTACATTTGTATAGTTTAGAGTTATATAGTATATAGTAGTGTAGAGATGTATTGAGTAGGGTAGAGGTATATAAAGTAAGGCTAAAGTAATAGAGTAGGATATGATAGAAATGATAGACTGAGTAGAGTAAATAGTAAATATATTTAGTAAATATGTGCCAATTTAAGGAAATTTGTGTAGTTAAGAGTTGTATACATTGTAGATATGTATACAGTAGGGTTGAGGTGTATAGAGTAAAGTTGAAGCAATAGAGTAAGGCAGAATAGATAGGATAGATTGAGTCGAGTAAACAGAGTGAATTTATTTAGTACATTTGTAAGTAAATTTGTATAATTTAGAGTAGCATACAGTGGTGTAGAGATGTAAACACTAGGGCAGGGGTATATAGAGTAAGGTTGAAGTAATAGAGTAGGGTAGAATAGATGTGGATTGGATTGAGTAGAGTTAATTTATTTAGTAATTTTGTACAAATTTAAGTAAATTTGTATAGAGTAGGGTTGAGGTGTATATAGTAAGGCTGAAGAACAGAATAGAGTAGCATATATAGATAGATGGATAGAGTTGGGTAGAGGAGTATAGTGTAAGGCTGAAGTAATAGAGTAGGGCAGAATAGAGTGCATTTATTTAGTACATTTGTATAGTTTAGAGATAGAGTGGTGTAGAGATGTATAGAGTAGGGTAGAGATATATAGACTAAGGTTGCAGTAATAGAGTAGGGTAGAGTAGAAATGAAAGACTGAGTAGAATAATTAGAGTGAATTTATTTAGTAAATTTTGAGTTGTATAGAGTGGTGTAGAAATGCGAAGAGATATGTAGAGTAAAGTTGAAGGAATAAAGAAGAGTAGAATGGATAGGATGGGTTGAGTAGAGTAATTAGAGTGAATTTAAGTAAATTTGTATGGTTTAGAGTTGTATAGAAGCGTTTATAGGTATGGTGAAGCGACGTATAGAATGGTTGTAGAGGTGTGTAGGTTGAAAATAGAGTATGGTAGAATAGATGGGGTAGATGTGAGCAGATCAGAATAGTATGATGTGGAGTACACATTTGAATGGAGTTTTGTAGACTAGATAGGATGTGAGTGTAGAGTTGTATGAAGTAGAGTGGTTTAGAGCTCTATAGAATAGATAGGACAGATAAAAGCAGATCAGAGTTAAATAGAATAGTATTGCATAAAATAGTACTTAGTTTAATGGAGCTGTGTGGACTGGATAGGATGGATTGAGTATGGTAGATTGGATAGAGAAGATAGTATAGAATACTGAAGAGTTGTTTGGAGTGAAATAGTTAGGGTGGATTAGAATAGACTGCTGTAAAGTACTGCAGAGTTAATGGGGTTGTGTAAACTAGATAGGTTAGGATGCATAGGGGTAGGGTCAAAGGGATATTGTAAGCTTAGTAAGTAAAGTAAAGTAGTGCAGAATAGATGGATGGATCAGAGTGAAATGCAAAGAAGACAGTTGACTATTGAAAAAAGTAATTTTGCTGCAGGGAGGGAAACCACAGTATCTCAGCAGCATAAATAGTACACTGAACACTGCAGTAAATAAAAAAGGAATCATGTTTAGTCTCATTCTGAATGATCCGTCAGAGGCTCATCCAGCTCTACCACACACATAAACAAGTATCAAGCAGCATCCAAGTTGGAAAAGTTTCTCTTCGCTGTCTCCCATCCGATAATCCCTCGCTTTAAAGCGTTCCGTGCATCTCTGAGCGTGCGGTACCGCAGCCTCTAACTGATTCTCCATGCTCTTTTCACTGTCGCATTAGACTCTGCTTGTGTGTGTTTCTTTTGTGTTGCCAGTCGCTTCTAAAATTTCCACATTGTTCGCTCTCTGGTCTGTGGGCATCAATACGTGTCTGTTTTCAGGTTTTCGGGCCCAGACCATCTATCCCCACCTGCTGCTTTGCTCCTAATAAATATGAAAAGATGGTTGTCTGGGTTTAGAGACACTTTGACAACAAAGTGTATTTACCTTTTAAAACTATTTGAGAATATTATACTACCAATTGGGCATTGGTTGTGTTTGCCAGCAGATTCAGACTTGTCATTCATTATTAAAGCAGTTTAACAGGCAATATAAGCCATTGTTACATTTCAGATGTATTAATTGTTGCTTATTATATTAACAATTGTGGTTTTGTATCTGTAGGAAAGGCAAAATCATTTAATTTAATTTATTTCAGTTTCTATTTAGTCATTGGTACTACTAATTGTTGACTCTAATTTACAATGTTGCAGTAATGGTGGCCATCTAGACAGCTCTAAGCATATTCCACTGTATGTGTGTTTGTTGACAGGTGAAAGTAGGTACCGAAGTTACCACAGGAACTGGTCCCAATAAGAAAGTGGCCAAGCGTAATGCAGCTGAGGCCATGCTGCTTCAACTGGGCTACAAGGCATCTACACCATTACAGAACACTCCAGAAAAGGTCAGTTTCAATTTGTGTGTGTGTGTATGTGTGTATATGTATATATATATGTATATGTGTGTATATATATATATATATATATATATATATATATATATATATATATATATATATATATATATAATTTTATAAGTAAATAAATTATAGAATTAAATAAAAAAAATAATAAAAATGAAATAAATTCTTTAATTAAACTTTTATATTTAATTATTTTACTACCAAAATGATGAAGATAATAATAATAATTATTATTATTATTATTATTATTGAGATAACAATTATGCCACAAAAGTAATTTGTTTTCAGACTTTTTTTTTTTACTGTTATAAAAATATTTGAGGTAATTTTGTAATGTATCAGCATTTTTTTTTTTGTTTCTTAACATTTCTATTAGATTTCTCTTATTTAGCAAACTCATTGTCCCAGTAAAGTAAATAAATTGGATAAGAAACATTCAGTAATTTGTACAAATTTAATTTTTTTTTTTTTTTTAGTTTAGTGTTGTACAGAGTGGTGTAGAGGTATATAGAGTAAGGTTGAAGTAATAGAATAGTGTAGAATAGATAGGATGGATTGAGTAGAGAAAATAGTGAATTTATTTAGTAAATTTGTGTCGTTTAGGGTTGTAAAGAGTGGTGTAGAGATGCACAGAATAGGGTAAAGGTATAAAGCGTAAGGTATAAGTAATAGAGTAGGGCAGAATAGATAAGATGGTTTGACTAGAGTAAATAGAGTGAATTTATTTGGTTAATTTGTGTAGTTTAGAGTTGGTGTAGAGATGCATAGACCAGGGTAGAGGTATATAGCGTAAGGTTGAAGTAAAAGAGTAGGGTAGAATAGATAAGATGGCTTGAGTAGAGTAAATAGTAAATTTATTTAGTTTAAACTTGTATAGAGTGGTGTAGAGATGTTTAGAGTAGGGAAGAGGTTTATAGAGTTGGGTAGAATAGATAGAATGGATTAAGAAGAGAAATAGAGTGAATTTTTAGTGAATTTGCACAAATGTGAGTAAATTTGTGTAGTTTAGTGTTGTATAGAGTGGTGTAGAGGTGTATAGAGTAAGGTTGAAGTAATAGAATAGGGTAGCATAGATAGGATGGATTGAGTAGAGAAAATAGAGTGAATTTATTTAGTAAATTTGTACAATTTTAGCTAAATTTGTGTAGTTGGTGTAGAGATGCATGGAGCAGGGTAGAGGTATATATAGTAAGCTTGAAGTAATAGTAGGCTAGAATAGATAAGATGGTTTGAGTAGAGTAAATAGAGTTAATTTATTTGGTTAATTTGTGTAGTTTAAACTTGTAAAATGTGTAGGGTAGATGTGTATAGAGTAATGTTAAAGTAATAGAGTAGGATAGAATAGATTTTATGGATTGAGAAGAGTAAATCAAGTGAATTTATTTAGTAAATTTGTGTAGTTTAGAGTTATATAGAGTGATGTAGAGATGCATAGAGCAGGGTAGAGGTGTATAGAGTAAGGTTGAAGTAATAGAGTAGGGTAGAATAGATAAGATGGCTTGAGTAGAGTAAATAGTAAATTTATTTAGTAAATTTGTGTCGTTTAAACTTGTATAGAGTGTTGTAGAGATGTTTAGAGTAGGGAAGAGGTTTATAGAGTTGGGTAGAATAGATAGAATGGATTAAGAAGAGTAAATAGAGTGAATTTAGTACATTTGTACAAATGTGAGTAAATTTGTGTAGTTTAGAGTTGTATAGAGTTGTGTAGAGATGCATAGAATAGGGTAGAGGTATATAGCGTAAGGTTGAAGTAATAGAGTAGGCTAGAATCGAAAAGATGGTTTGAGTAGAGTAAATAGAGTGAATTTATTTAGTAAATTTGTACAAATGTAAGTACATTTGTATAGTTTAGAGTTGTAAAGGGTGGTGTAGAGATGTATAGAATAGGACAGAGGTATATAGAGTATAGTAGAGTAGATGTTAGCAGATTAGAATAGTGTGGTGTGGAACAGTATCAGTTGACAAAAATTAATTGTTTAAATAAATGTTTATATTTAATAATTCATTTCACTACTAAAAGTATCACGTCACTAGTTGAAAAAAAATACTAAAAAACTTATTAGGATGACAATGATGATTTTGAAATTAATTTTCTTTTTTTTTTTTTTTGACGTGGTTATTTTAGATGAACCACCCATATTTGAGACTTTCCTTTTTATACTAATGTCAAAAATGTAAAGTTTTATGAGGTTTCTTTGTACCACACCAATGTTTAACTCAGTTTTTTTGTACCTTTAGGTAACAATTCTGTTAGTTGCTTTTCATTTGGCAAGTTAATTATCTCATTTTATCGCCACATTCAGTATGAACAGCGTAGCGGGGGTATTATTGAGAGAGTATGTGGATGTATACGTTCGTATCATCACGCTGCTTCCTGTTTCATTGCGCACAACCTTAATCTTTAAATCTCCCATCTACTTAGTCTTTGCAAGTTAGTGACGCTTATGTCGTGATGTCTCAATTTGGTAGCGATTCTCCCTTTCTAATGGAAACAAGGGAAAGCGACTTGTCTGACACGCATGAAAAGGGGTTTGCTAAACCGGCCCTCTTTTTCTCTCTCTCCATTTCTTCCCTCTCCTCTATTATCTTAACATTGGCCACAGATGGACAACAAAGGCTGGAATGGACAAAGGGCTGCTTTTCCTGAAACAACGACCAACAGTAAGTGTTTTTCTCTCCGTCTGTGTTCCCCAGTGTAGGTGATGCCGGGCCGTTTAATCTATCTGACTGATAAATAAGGAACCGAGTCGGCTCAATCACAAACTCGCTTCTATGGAGAGCCTGTGAATTCCTCCTATTCACGTAGACTTATGTGCTTTCCCAGGGGGTCTGTGAGACCACAGTATTACACACTCACACACACATTAACCACCCAAACACTGTTCCATGGTCTTCCAGACGGGTTTGCACACACACAAACATATCCATTTTCGTGCCATGCTCGGCTACGAGTTCTGCAAGTCTCTTTTAGGACAGAAGTTCTGAGAAAAAAAGTCCTCAAATGATCCCATTGTGTCAGAGGACTCTTAATGGTCACTCTCTCTAGTGCCTGTTTACAATTCCTACAAAATCACATTATGATGCAAGCCATTGAACTATGTTATATTGACCATTAATGTCTGTTTTAGTTAGGGCTGGATATTGAGTATAATACTTCCTAAGCACCGACTGAATTACCATAGAGTATGAAAAAAATGTCTTGTCGTTTGGTTCCAGATTTCTATATCTAAGGTCTCCGAGAAAGCAAGGCAGGCAGTTTCTTCTCAAAATAGTGGATGAGAAAAAAAAATGTAGTACCAAAAAATGAAAACAACACCAATATTACAGAATACAACATTAAAAAGTGAAAAATGCGGAAATGTTTTCCTCAAAAAACATAATTTCTTTACGACTGAAGAAAGAAAGATATAAACATCTTGAATGACAAGGGGGTGAGTACATTATATGTGAATCTTTGTTTTGGAAATGGACTTATGTATGGCGCAGTCAGACTCACATACTGACTCGAAACTGTTCATTTTGCACTGAAAACTATTTGCACTTCTTCAAAACTATTTGATTTGTTGTGTTGGTTGCATTTTGTTCCTTTGCACTTTTTGTTCTTTTTGTTTGTTTCTTATAAGATCAGTCTTTGAGACTGTAAAAACGTCAATAAAGTGAAAAAAATAAAAATGTATGTAATCTAAGTAATATGTAATCTTGTTAAAATGGATTTAATAAAATTGGTATTGAAAATGTGTATTTCAGGACCTGTATCAAAGTCAAGGTATCGATATCTGTGTCGATATCAAACATTTTTGAACGGTACCCATCCCTAGTTGTTATAACCATTTTAATGTAATTAAATAAATGTTAAAAGTCCAAATATTTCAGTTATTAAAAGAAAAATGTATTAAATTAAATTTTTAATTATTTGATAGATTGATGTATTTGAGAAATAGCACATCCAAAAATAAAAAATTGTCAAAAATTTACTCCCATCAGGCCATTCAAGATGTAGATGAGTTTGTTCATCAAAACCGATCTGGAGAAATTTAGCATTACATCACTTTCCCACCAGTTGATCCTCTGCAGTGAATGGGTGCCATCAGAATGAGAGTAATCACAATAATCCACAAATAAATAAGCTGTGTGATTGGAAGAAACAAATCCAGTAAAGTCATGTTGTCCTCTCATAGAAATTTTTACTGACTTTTTTTGTTTAGAACTAATTTAGACTGTTTTTCTTTGCTTGTTCTGTGTGTATTTCTCACCTGATTCACATGAGATGACCTGATTTTCATGGAGAAAGCAATATCATGGATAGAGGATTTAAACAGCCAGAAATGATGATGAATTGTGTGGATTTTTTGTGGATTGGGATATTTTAATCAGCTGTTTGAACTCATTTCCGACGGCACCCATTCACTGCAGAGGATTCATTGGTGAGTCATCTACTGCTGAATTTCTGTTTATTTGTTTTATTTTGCACTAAATAGAAAGTGAGTCTATGGATATTTAAAATTGATGCTGCTATTAACCTCAGACCTGATTTCAAGGAAGGACCCGATTTCTCCCAGTACCGGCCCATGATTCCCAGCTCTGACTTTGAGAGATGAGAAATGATGTAACTGGCTGCGTTCCTTCATAGCCTGCCTGCAAACAAACATAGCACATCACTGTCTTTGTTTATGAGCTTTGCAAATATATTTTAACATCCAAAGTAATTCAAATCACTGTCTTATGCAATCACAAGCTTCTTTGATGTGGCTAGAAGTTGTGTAATGAATAAAAATCATAGCAGTCAATTCACACATACGATATTTGTAAATAAAATCACTTTAGACAGATGGAGAAAACAAACAGAATTAAGACATACACAGAGTGTCTGTCAGTTGAGCATCTCTGTAAACAGCTTTGTGATTATAATGGCAGTGATCTAGTTTTGGTTTGCGTCAGTCTTGCCAGACTGAGTTGCTGTTGTTGTTGTGAACTTGCGGACATTATTACACCCCTGGCCTCTGGCATTATTGGGTCCTGATTCAATTTTTCTGGACTAGGCTTTTTGTCTGCTGTGGAACTGTGCGGATCTGGCACTACGTGACACTTGAGTTGAGGATTATATGAAATTGCATGATAACAAACAATTTAAATCATTGTCAAATGCTTAAACAGCCCTAACAGAAATGCAGGTTGCAGGACCGGTAATGTAGAGTGATATGACCAACATCCTCGTGTAAACAACTTCCTTCAGTGAAATTTCAGTGACCGCATTGTGTAATTAAGCAGTTTGGTTGCTTACTTGATTTCAAGCAGTGTTTGACAACTGTTTTGGATGAATCTATGAAAACAACAGCTTCTTTAAATCATCTCTAAATCAGGTCACTCGTGGTCTAATGTTGGAGCGGAATTGACCCAACTATGTAGTGACATTCCTGGAACTTGCACACTCGCTGACGAAAGCTCTTGACTGATGGAAAAACCTTTATTATAGTGTTTGTGGCAAGCGGTTCTTTTTCTTTGTCTGTTGTGTGGCCTTAAAAGCCGTTTTGAAGAAATGTAAGATACTTGACTTAGAGTGCGCCATTTCTCCTTTACGTCATTGTAGTATTCGCAAAATAAATGTTACTTAAATTACAATTTTGGTTTCAGTTCAAGTTAAACTAGGAAAATAATTTTGTCCTGCTTTTTATTAACAGTAAAATTATGAGTTCTAGGGAGGCACTTACACTGTAAAAAACAATTTGTTGAGTCAATTTAAAATAATTTGTAACCTGGCTGCCTTAAAATTTTAAGCTCAGTCAACTCAAAAAAAAATTATTCAACTTGAAATGTTAAATTATACTAAGTGACAACTTAGATATTTGAGTTGAATCAACTTAAATTAAGACAGCTGGGTTACTTACTTTCAGGTTGACTAAACTTATTTTAGTTGACTGAACTTAACATTTTAAGGCAGCAGGGTAACAAATTATTTTAAGCTGACTCAAATTACTTTTTATTTTTTTCAGTGTAGTAGACAGTAAATGGGCTCATTTTGTAAGTGTAGTAACGATTTGAACTAACACATTTTAAGTCCGTTTTACTGCCCCTGCTCTGTCCGATGTACCTGTTATTGTTGAGTAAAATCTACTTACCTAAGTGAAGTAAATTTAACAAAAAAAAAAAAGTAACTTTATCGTGGCCAGTAAAAGTTTGAGTCATTTTTACTTAGTCAAACTTGGAAATACTTCGATTTTACTCAATATAGCACTGAATTAAAGGAGAACTCACCCCTTGTCATCCAAGATGTTCATGTCTTTCTTTCTTCAGTCGTAAGGAAATTGTTTTTTGAGGGAAACATTTCAGCATTTTTCTTCATATAATGGACTGCTATGGTGCCCCGATTTTGAACTTCCAAATGCAGTTTAAATACGGCTTCAGATGGTCCCAAATGCGGTTGTAAATGATACCAGCCGAGGAAGAAAGGTCTTATCTAGCGAAATGATCGGTTATTTTCGTTTTAAAAAATAAAATTTCTATACTTTTTAGTGCCAAACGCTTGTCTTGTCTTACTCTGCTTGGACTGTTTTTGTTCTGGTTTGTGATCGGGTATGTCGAAAAAGTCCCTCAACTTCGAAATCGTCCTATATCGCTGTTTTACCTTTTTTGTTAAAGGTGTTTGTTTTTTTTTTTTTTGCTTGTTCACATTCCAAAGACTGGGTCGGCACTTCTGCAGCGATGTAGGATGATTTTGAAATGATTTTTGAAGTTGAGGGAGAAAATACAATTGGAGTTTTCATCATACTCTAACTGTCTATAGTCAGAATACACAGAGTTCATAGAGAGAAAGGCAAGATGAGCATTTGAGATTAAAAACTATTTAAATAGTATTTTTTTTAATGAAAATAACCAATTGTTTCGCTAGATAAGACCCTTCTTCCTTGGCTGGAATCGTTTACAACCGCATTTGGGATTGTTCAAAGTCCCATTTAAACTGCTTTTTGGAAGTTCAAAATTGGGTCACCATATCAGTCCATTATATGAAGAAAAATGCAGAAATGGTTTCCTCAAAAAACATAATTTCTTTACGACTGAAGAAAGAAAGACATGAACATCTTGGGTGACAAGGGGGTGAGTACATTATATGTGAATCTTTGTTTTGGAAGTGGACTTCTCCTTTAAACCACACTTTTAAAGTGTATGTGTTACACTTTAGAAACGTCTAGAAATGTGGCTTTCACCCGAATACATGGACTTTAATACTTGGTACACAATACATAATGATGCTAACATTCTGTCGATCGTTTTTGAGTATGAATGTGTCATTTTGAGTAGAAAATGAGCTCCAGATATAAAAAAATCACAACTTTCTTAACCTAGCAACAAAAGCAATGATAAACAATGTAAATACAGCTGGAAAGCAAAAAAGAAAAAAAAATTTAAAACCAAAAAAGTTGAGTAGGTTTGACTTAATATTATATAGTTGATATTGATGCTTTCATTTCTAAAAGCTAATAGAGAACTTCCTTTTTTTTTTTTTTTTTTTTTTTTTTTTTTTTTTTTTTAACATTGAACTTTTTCATGTAGAAATTATATTTGTTTTTCTGTAGTACTTCACAGAGTCATTTTTGTCAGTGTCATTTTTGACACAACATGATTTTAGTGTGGAGATTTTTTTGTGTGTGTGTGTGTGTGCGCTAATCAGCATTTAATCATGTACGTCGGTCCCACATGAATCAATTAGGTTAAACAAGCACATCATGCAATCAAGTCATTTTTAAGTGACCCAATTAAGTAACCTTAGAATGATTTCATGATTTTCCTTGGAAGGACTAATTCCTTCAGTTTCATATATTTTTTGTGTCACATAACTGAATTATAAAAATTAGGTACTGTGTAGCTAACAAGCTATTAGCCATCAATAGCACATATTAGCATGCTAAATGCTAAGCATTAAACCCTGTTTGAGCAAAGCAGTAATAACCCATGCTGTACCGGTCCACAGCATAAGCACTTTTCTCCTCAATGGTACCCCATTTACCATAATTTAAATGCTTCTGACAATTCCAACATAATTGAACATAATGCCAACATAACAAACACTATCAATTCTTCCTCTTTTCTCTTTTTGCTCGAAAACACATAAAATAACACTTAATTTTATTATTTTGTTGCTCTTCTCATTAAAGGATTAGTTCACTTTCAGAACAAAAAATTACAGATTACATAATGTACTCAGATTACATAATGTACTCATCCCCTTGTCATCCAAGATGTTCATGTCTTTCTTCATTTGTAAAGAAATTGTTTTTCCCCATATAATAGACTTTGTCGGTGCCCACAAGTTTAAACTTCCAAAATTCAGTTTAAAAGCAGCTTCAAAGGGCTCTAAACGATCCCAGCCGAGGAAGAAGGGTCTTATCTAGCGAAACTATTGGTTATATTTTTTTTTAAAAAATATACAATTTATATACTGTTTAACCTCAAATGCTCGTCTTGTCTAGCTCTGTGATGTGCATGTGTACTCTGTGTAATCCGGGTCAAGACAGTTAGAGTAGATCTCATTTTCTCCTCCAACTACAAAATCGTCCTATATCACTGTTTTACCTTTTTTTGTAAAGGACTTTTGACCTTCTTTGCATGTTCACTTTGTAAACACTGGGTCGGTACTTCTGCAACGATGTAGGATGATTTTGAAGTTGGAGGAGAAAATGAGATGGAAGTTTTTCAACATAATCTAACTGTATTGAACCGGAATGCACAGAGTTCCGCAAAGCAAGACAAGATAAGCATTTAAGGTTAAAAGGTATATAAATTGTACATCTGTAAATTTTTGTTCTGGAACTACTCATTTAATTTCATAATTTGTTCCTCTCATCAAGAAGTCCCAAGTAAAGCATGCTAGGAACTACAGTTTCAGCAAAAAATAATTGTCAAGTATTTGATTGGTTTACATTCAAATAATTTACTCACCCCCTTGTCATCCATGATGTTCATGTCTTTCTTTCTTAAGTCGTAAAGAAATTATGGTTTTTGAGGAAAACATTTCAGCATTTTTCTCCATATAATGGACTGCTATGGTGCGCCGATTTTGAACTTCCAAATGCAGTTTAAGTGCGGCTTCAAACGATCCCAAATGCGGTTGTAAACGATATGTAATAGCGTAACGATCGGTTATTTTAATAAAAATAATACAATTTATATACTGTTTAATGCCAAACTCTCGTCTCGTCTTACTCTGCCTGGACTGTTTTTGTTCCTGTTCATGACAGTTAGGGTAATGTCATGTTCTCCCTTCAAAATTGCAAAGACTGGGTCGGAACTTCTGCAATGATGTAGGATGATTTTAAAATGATTTTTGAAGTTGAGGGAGAAAATACGGTCAGAGTTTTTCGACATACCCTAACTGTCTTGAGCCAAAGTACACAGAGTTCAAGGACTGCAAGGCAAGACGAGCATTTGAGAATAAAAAGTATTTAAATTGTATTTTTTTTACAGTTCACTAGATAAGACCCTTCTTCCTCGGCTGGGATCGTTTAGAGCCTTTTGAAGCTGCATTGAAACTGCATTTTGGAAGTTCAAAATTGGGGCACCATAACAGTCCATTATATGGGGGAAAATGCTAAAATGTTTTCCTCAAAAAACATAATTTCTTTACGACTGAAAAAAGGAAGACGTGAACATTGTGGATGACAAGGGGGTGAGTACATTATTTGTAAATTGTTGTTCTGGAAGTGAAGTTCTCCTTTAATCAAAAGCATAGAAATCGTGTAAAGAGGAGAAACACAATTTTGTTGTGTAGATCGCAAATAATGTGATTTTAAAAAAATGGAAATCCCATATTGTCAGATTTACCCAGTGTGCTCACCCGCAAGTTGTTTGAAACCTGTATGAGTTTCTTTCTTCTGTTGAACATTAAAGATCTGATCCCTATTGACCAAAGTTTCTGATCCCTAATTACTTCCATAGCATGAAAGTAAACATACTGTGGAAGTAAATGGTGACCAAAAACGGTTTGGTTACCAACATTTTTCAAAGTATCTTCTATTGTGTTCAGCAGAAGAAAGAAACAGGTTCAGAACTGCTTTAGTGTGAGTAGGTGATGACAGAATTTTCATTTTTGGGTGAACTATCACTTTAACTTGTATTAAATACATGACATTCTTTTTAAGCTTCTGTTTTCATTGAAATCTGTGCATTTTATACATGACAAATGCTGCATCTGAAGCATCAAAAAAGCAAAAAAAGTACATTTGGACACACTTTTACACTAATGCAGCATAAATTTGCTGTTAAAACACAATTATCCATCTCTCCATCTGTCTTTTTTTCCTTTTGGCCTTTGCTCTGTTTTGGAGAGGATCCATTCTCCAGCTCAGCTTTATCGCAGTGGTGTTGTTAGACTCCATCTATCTCCTAATTGACTTCACAGACTTTCTCAACCGTAGAGTCTTTAATGTCAGAATAATGCTGGTTAATTTACGGTTCCTGAGATCTGCCAGGGAGAGAATCAACGTCTCTAAGGGGTGTAAACTCAATTCAGAGCAGATGTACATGTCAGTGACCTGCGAACTAAGTTTTTCCTTTCCACCCTTGTGAACACAGAACCAGGTTCTCTAAAGCAGATTTATGGCAGCTTGTCCATCGCTGCTAAATGTGCAGATTTATCTCAACTGCATTTTGATTATGCAAGAGCTATGATTTTAATCCTCAGCTCTGCATTCTTGGGTGTTTCTTCAACTGTGCACATTTTTGGCCATGTGGACTCTCTGAAAACACAGTTTCACCCTCTCACTGGTTGTTGAGCAGTGTATATACGTGCCTCACAGGACAATTCAAAATTTTTGATCATTTACGTCAATGTCATTTCCACCACCATCTCAAATAATCTTTAATTCTGTTTTATAGTGAAAGTGATGGTGGTGGAAATTACATGTTTTGGTTTAAGATGGCTGGCTAATTTCTTAGCAAGCATTTTATGTATCTTAAATAAAATGTTATGTAGTATTTACACACTTTTGTCATCATTTGACAAAGTTACAAAATTTTAAATGATGCGGAATAACACTTTTTATTGTTTTATTATTCTTCTTTCTTTCTTTCTTTCTTTCTTTCTTTCTTTTTGTAGTGACTATTACCCTCATTTTCTTGTGATCGCAACTTAATTTTCTTGTGATCTCAACATAACAATTTTTTTTTTGTGATCACAACTTAATTTTCTTGTGATCTCAACATAACAAAGTTTTCTTATCACAACTTAATTTTCTTGTGATCTCAACATAGTTCTGTTTTTGTGATCACAACTTAATTTTCTTGTGTTTTCGACAGTTTTCTTGTGAACACAACTTAATTTTCTTGTGATCTCAACATAACAAAGTTTTCTTATCACAACTTAATTTTCTTGTGATCTCAACATAGTTCTGTTTTTGTGATCACAACTTAATTTTCTTGTGTTTTCGACAAAGTTTTCTTGTGAACACAACTTAATTTTCTTGTGATCTCAACATAAAGTTTTCTTATCACAACTTAATTTTCTTGTGATCTCAACATAGTTCTGTTTTTGTGATCACAACTTAATTTTCTTGTGTTTTCGACAAAGTTTTCTTGTGATCACAACTTAATTTTCTTGTGATCTCAGCATAACAAAGTTTTCATGTGATCTCAACATAAGTTGTTTACTTGTGATCACAACTTAATTTTCTTGTGATCTCAACATAAAGTTTTCTTGATCACAGCTTAATTTTCTTGTGATCTCAACATAGTTGTGTTTTTGTGATCACAACTTAACTTTCTTGTGTTTTCGACAAAGTTTTCTTGTGATCACAACTTAATTTTCTTGTGATCTCAACAAAGTTTTCTTGTGATCACAGCTTGATTTTCTTGTAATCTCAACATAGTTGTGTTTTTGTGATCACAACTTAATTTTCTTGTGTTTTCAACAACAGTTTTCTTGTGATCACAACTTAATTTTCTTGTGATCTCAACATAACGTTTTCTTGTGATCACAACTTAATTTTCTTGTGATCTCAACATAACAAAGCTTTCTTGGGATCACAACTTAATTTTCTTGTGATCTCGACATAGTTGTGTTTTTGTGATCACAACTTAATTTTCTTGTGATCTCGACATAAAAGTTGTTTTCATTATCACAACTTAATTTTCTTGTGATGTTGACATAACGAAAGTTGTTTTCTTGTGATCCCGTCTTAATTTTCTTGTAAATGAACTGCTGGTTTTTATTTACTTTCTCATCTTAACTTTGTAAAAATTGGTATAAATCATTTTCACACAATACATATTGACATGGTTTGTTACCACGTTTTATGTAATGGTTATTTTTATGATGGATTTTCATAGGTTCTGGCACGTAGGAAAGTTTTAATTCGTCACTTTTGCTTTGCCAAAAAGTGTAAATGTGTTCGTTTGAATAAAAATCAACCTTAAAGACTTAAAAGTGCCTGTAGTACCCTCAGACCTTATTAAACGTCTTCAAAGTGACACACAGAGCTAAATGCCCAGGGCTGGATCCCTCTCAAAGTGTAATAGTACAGTATGAGCAAGACTAGTCAAACCTGCACAATGAGTCACAGCCGACACAACCATATGGTCTCAGGGCTCATGTAACACGCTGTATTTAAAGCAACAAGAAAATGTGTCAGCCATTATTAATCAATTTCCTACACTGGTATCCGACAGGTTTGAGGTTTAATCCCATGATGCATTCTTCTGAATGTACAGTTCCACAGAGATACATGGCATATGTGTTATAATTTACATGTGGCGTAATGAACGGATGAAGGAAATGAGGCGAGAGGGATGGATTAAGGGACGTATGGGAGGTCTCAGCATTGCGTTGTGTCCCAGAAAAGCAACACATCTTCTTAATTGAGTTTTTATATTCCCATACGGTCATCCACAGCTATGAGAAGCCTGAAAAAACACAAGATCTCTATTCTAGATAAACATTTCAGCAGCTTTTTTGTCAGCAAAGTGGCTGTAATTTATTTCTCGGTGTTTTTTT
This sequence comes from Labeo rohita, assembly GCF_022985175.1. Lineage (NCBI taxonomy): Eukaryota > Metazoa > Chordata > Actinopteri > Cypriniformes > Cyprinidae > Labeo > Labeo rohita. Next base: position 18,984,655 of record NC_066892.1, on the reverse strand, counting down.
GTGAGCGTGCGTGTGAGAAAGGCTGTTGTGTGTTAAAAAAGGAAGAAGTAGAGCAGGATTCCACGAAAACTGAATGTGTGAGCAAGACAGCGCTGTGCTCGTGTGTGTACGAATATGTCAGTGTGTTAGTGTTTAGCGTCTTGGAGCATTGCTTCATCGTGTTGATTTACAGTTGGGCCTTGTGTGTTATCTGTTTTAAATCACAGCTTGGGCCATGAGCTGGCCAATCTCCAGCCCACCATTCTCAAATTCAGCCCATTATGCTGGGTGGAACCTGCTGGAACGGGGAAAGAGAGAGAGAAGGGAAAAAAGAAAGAGAAATGAGGGTGCCGATGGGGTGGTGGTATTGTTTTTTCTCAGCGTTCATGTGTTTTTGTCGTAATTCCCAATTGAAGTCATTCTGGCTCGCACCTCTCGTTTTATACCATTTTAGATATGCATTTTTCTCATACAGACTCTGGATGCTGATTTGTGTAACGCCAAATGCAAGTTGTCGTGTGAGATTTTAAAAATTCAATGTCGGTTGCCTTGTTTGCCAGTCAGCCTTGTTGAAATGGCTGACGGGAACTCCAAACTGCTGGTTTTCATTTACATTCTCTCTCTGTGAATTAAAGGGTTGCGTCAATGGCACACTGCAGCGCTTAGAGGAACTGCCTATTTACATTTCTCACAATTTTCTGGGATAATATTTACCAGTTTTATGGCCCGAACACTAAGTTAAATCAGTTGTTGCTTGTTCTGGGTTGTCAGAAATTGTGGAGAACAGCCGGCTGCTTTCGGAAACTTCATTCAGGACAGCAAACGCAAACAGGAAGCAGAATCTGTGCGCAGATGAGGATGTTCGCTGCAGCTGTTCTGTTCCTCTCCTCTTTTCTCTTGGTCACTCTGTACTGGCTTCTGTTAAGAAATCAGAATTAGAGCTTTGTGGCTTTTTGTCCAAGTCTGTCAGCTTCGAGGTCATTTATATGCTGTGATGTACTTATAAAAAGTGACAAAATGTACTTTTAACAGATGTTTCTCTTTTGAGGAAAATACCCCACTTTTTTTTATCAGGACAAAATCATAAGTCAGATCACTTAGAAAAGTAATAGCTCATCTGTATTTGTTTACTTATTGTTTATTTTTTGTTTTTTTGTTTTGTTTTATAGTATTAATTACCGTTCAAAAGTTTGGTGTCTGTATGATTTTTTTTTTTCTTTTTTTTTTTTTAAATGTTGTTTATGTTTAAAAACGTCTTTTATGTTCACCAAGGCTGCAGTTGTTTGATTAAAGTACAGTAATAACAACAATATTGTTACATTTTTGGTCATTATATAGCCATTACTTTTGTTTTCAGTTTTACATGATGCTATGGAAATCATTCTAATATGCTTATTTTGTGCTCAAGAAACATTTCTTATTATCATCACTCTTGAAAATGGTTGTGCTGCTTATTATTTTTTGTGGAAACTGATTTTTTTCCGGATTTTTGCATGATTATAAAGTTTAAAAGAAAAGCAAGTCTTATTAACCCCAAGTATGTTTATAAGTATATAGTTTGCGGACAGTAAGACTTTTTTCGTTTGTTTGTTAATGCTTTTTTCAAATTTTCCACCACTGAATAAAAAAAATAAAAGGAGGTAATTTCACAATTCTGACTTTTTCTCAGAATTGCTTGATACAAACTTGTAGTTCTGACTTTAATTTTCTCACAATTCAGATTTTTTTTCTCAAAAAATGGCATGATATAATCTCTCAATTGCAAGTTATAAGGTCAAACTCAGTTTATATATTTTTGACTTTTTTTCTCTGAATTATGTGATACAAACTCACATTTCTGATTTTTTTTTTTTCTCTGAACTGAGAGATATAAATTCACAATTGCAAGTTTTAAAGTCAGAATTGCAAGATATAAACTTACAATTTGACTTTTTTTTTCTCTGAATTGCATGGTATGAGCTTGCAATTTCAAGTTATAAGGTCAGAATTGCAAGATAAAAACTCACAATTCAGACCTTTCTTTTCACAAATGGAAGTTTGTATCTTGCAATTCTGACTTTTTTCTCTGAATTGCGTGATACAAACTCACAGTTCTGACTTTTTTTGGAATTGAGAGATATAAACTCACTATTGCAAGTTCTAAAGTCGGAACTGCATGAAATAAACTCGCAATTTCCAGTTACAAAGTCAGAATCGTGGGATGTAAACTCAAAATTTTCACTTTTTTCATAAATGAAAGTTTGTATCTAGCAATTCTTTTTTTTTTCTCTGAATTACATGATGTAAACTCTGTTTAAAGTTCTAAAGTCAGAATTTCAAGATTAAAACTTTTTTTTTTTCTTCTTACAAATGCTAGTTTGTATCTCACAGTTCTGACCTTTCTTCTCCCAAATGGAAGTTTTATCTAGCAATTCTGACTTTTTTCTCACAATTCTGAGTTTGGTATTTCGCAAACTTGCAGTTCTGACTTTTTTCTCTGAATTGTGTGATACAAACTCACAATTTCAAGTTATAAAGTCAGAATTGCATGACAAACTCAAATTCAACTTACAAAGTCAGAATTGCAGGATAGAACTCAAAATGTTTTGTAGTTTGTCTCTCGCAATTCTGTCTTTTTATGATACAAACTTGCAGTTCTGACTTTTTTTTCTCACAATTGAGAGATATAAACTTACAGTTTCAAATTATAAGTCAGAATTGCAGGATATATCTCACAATCTGACTTTTTTCTCAGAATTCTGAGATACAGCTTTGCAATTGCGTGTTAAAAAGTCAGAATTGCGAGATATAAATTTCACAAATTCTGAGAAGAAAAGTCACAATTGTGAGTTTATATTTAGCAATTCTGACTTTATTTCTCAGAATTACAACTTTATTTCTTAGAATTGCAAAAAAAAAAAAGTCAGAATTGTAAAATAAGTCAGTTTTTATTTTTTATTTAGTGGCGGAAACAGGCTTCCATATTTTTCCTTGCTGTAAAAAGTTAATTAACTTTATAAATAATTTTGTTAATTGTTTATTTTAAATATATACATACATAAATAATTATCATTCATGGCCTTTTTAAAGAGGTAGTTGACTGTTTTTTTTCTAGGCTTGATTGTGTTCATGGGGTGCAGTCTAATATGTGTTAAAAAAAAACAAAAACAAAAAAACCACACATTATCTTTAACATAATTTACCTTTATTCTAAAGTTAAAAAAGTGAAATCACAATCAACCACCCCTTTAATTTTCACAGTACAAATGTGCACAAATCTGAAAAGTGACCGTGTGTCTTTTTCCATCCTTGTATAGCACAAAAAGGAATTCTTCACCTCTCCCCGGATGTGTATCAAGAAATGGAAGCGAGCCGGAATAAGGGAGTCCCCGGTGCCCCTGGAAACTACCTGACACCCAAAGACATTGGCCAAGGGTCCGCAGCCCCATTCTACACCCCGTCGGTGGGCAGCACCGCAGCCATCGCGAGAGAGCTGCTGCTGAGCGGTACGTCGCCCACCGCTGAGGCCCTGATCCTGAAAGGAAAAGCACCTGCTTTGGCCTGTGGCTCCATCCAGCCTTCCCAGCAGCTGGAGTACTTAGCCCACATTCAAGGCTTCCAGGTATGGAATAAATGAAGTGCTTCTACAGATGTGTTTATCTCTCGCGCTCGCTCTCCACTGCTAGCTCTAACCCAGAGAACCAGACCTCAAATTTCAAAACATCTCTCGTGGAGCCTAAACTTGATCTGCTTGGCTTGCACTGGTCGTCCATCTGGATGAGACTGCGGAAATGTGGAAGTGCCTGCTTCTCTCATTGATGTTCCTACAGGCCAGGGAAGTCATTTCTCACAGTTACATTTCCCTTTTCCTGTCTGTATACCATTGCAGGCAAAGGATAACAACCTGTCTTTAGCTGATTTGTCTTCCACGGCTCTGTTTGCCATAGGGCTGCATAATTTGCTGAATATTTATTTGTTTGCTTTATTTTTATTTGTGGAGCAGCTGCCATTTATAATGACCTGATATCCTATTGTGAGAATGTTTTTAGACAGTGTTTTTTGATTATGTACATGCACTTTTTTAAGCTTTTCAAAAATATAAAATAATATAACTTTGTTATACACACTACCACGTAAGCGCCAGTTTTACTAACAGCGCAAACCGTCTTTTGGCATTAAAATGCACGCTAAATACATGCAGTGAAGAATTTGCACTGAAAAGGCGTGGACGCAGTTATTTTTGTGCCTGACCTTTATTGAATATGCATTTGTAGGAGTTTCCCTTTCAGTCACAAAATATATGGGAGGAGAGTATAAAAATTAATCGGGCAACGCTTTTACTAACTTTTGCACTTGTTAAATTACTGGCATTTGTGCCGTTATTTAATACCCAAAAAGCATGTACTAAACCATTTTGCACTTGAAATGGCTGCAATTATTGTTGCTAGGAGGAGGCACTGCAGAGAACAGAGAGCAATGTGGTAGAAATGAGAGGATTTTTTCCACATGTATTAATTAATTTGGAATGCCAATAGAACACGTTTTTCGAACATATCGTTTGCCAAGTCGTGTTATTTATAATTTGCTTCAGGAAATAAAAGATCCTCAACTAGAAGTCACGCAATACCAGATCTATTAAAACTTCTAGCAGACCTTCGTTTTTTGGCCTTTGGTTCTTTTCAACGTACTGTGGCTTCTTTATTTCTTTGTTCTTTATTTGCGACTACGCTAAGTTGCACTGCACTTGGTGTATTGCGTTGGTCAGTATGTAAATAAGATTTTGCATCTGTGTTGTTTAATTTGCGCATTGTTAGTAAATCAACTGCAGAAATTTGGCGCTGTTTTGGAATTGCGCTCTTGCACTAATTTGCCCTGTTTAGTAAAATTGGCCTTAAAAGTTTGTTTGGTAAGATTTTTCTATGCTTTTGAAACAAGTATCTTAGTTTTACCAAGGCTGCATTTATTTGATTAAAAAAGCAAAAATAAATAAATATATAAATAAAATAATAATAATAATAATAATAATAATAATAATAATAATAATAATAATAATGTATGTAGAATATTTGTTAAATTTAAAATAAGTTTTCTTTTTTAGTATTTCAAATCTTTCTGTGTCACATGATTCTTCATAAATCCTTCTAATATGCTGATTTGGTGGTCAAGAAACATTTCTTATGATTAATATTGAAAACAGTTGTGCTGCTTAATATTATTGTGGAAACCGTAATTGATATATCTATATATATCTATATATATATATATATATATAACTGTGTTTTTTTTTTCAGTTTTTTTTTTAAATGTTAATCTATTATATTATAATTATTAAATACTATTCTAATAGTAGTAAATATAAACGTTTTTACCTTCACTTTTGATAATTTTGTGCATTCTTGGTTAAATAAATAAATAAATAAATAAATAAAATTAATAAAATTACCAATACCATTCATTTCTTCCAAAAAATCTTACTGACCCCCAAACTTTGAACGGTAGTGTATTTGTGTTAAAAATGCAGATTATAGGAATAAAAGTAAACAATGTGTTTAAGAATTTCGTTCGTTAGGTAGGTAGGTAGATAGATAGATAGGATAGATAGGATAGATAGAACAACGGATAGAACGATACATGATCGAATAGATAGAATGATAGAAAGATAGAATGAAAGATGAATGGACAGACAGAGCACAGAACAATAAAATGACAGATAAAAGGATGGATAAAACAATAGAATGAAAGAACGATAGAAAGAATAATACAAGAACAAAACAATGGATATAACAATGGATAGAATGACAACAATAGAATGAACAATAAAAAAAAGGATGGATAGAACTATAGAAAAATGCTAGAACAATAGAATGAAAAAACGACAGAAGAATAGATAGAATGATAGAAAAAATGAATTAATGGAGAATGATAGAAAAAACAATTAATAGAATGATAGATAGATAGATAGAATGACAGAACAATAGAACAACAGATAGAAGTATAGATAGAAGGACAGAATGAAAGATCAGTAGAAGGAACAATAGAAGAATAGATAGAACGATGGAGAGAACAATACACAGAATGATAGAATGAAATAACAATGGAAAGAAAGATAGAAGGATAGAAAGATGGATAGAGCAATAGAAAAAATGATAGAACGATGGATAGAATGATAGAAAAAACAACTGAGAATGATAGACATATCAGATAGATAGATAGATAGAAGGAATGACAGAACAATAGAACAATAGGATGACAGATAGAAGTATAGATAGAAGAATAGAATGCAAGATCAGTTGAAGGAATAATAGAAGAACAGATAGAATGATGGATAGAACAATAGACAGAACGACAGAATGAAAGAACAATGGAAAGAAAGATAGAAGGATAGAATGATGGATAGAACAATAGAAAAAATATAGAACAATAGATATAATGATAGAAAAAACTATTGATAGAACGATAGATAGATAGAATGACAGAGAAGTATAGATAAAAGAATAGAATGAAAGATCAGTTGAAGGAACAATAGAAGGATAGATAGAACAATAGAAAAAATGATAGAACGATGGGTAGTATGATAGAAAAAAACAATTAATAGAATGATAGATGGAGAGAGGGATGGATAGATAGACAAATAAAATGATAGAATGTTAGAACAGTAGAATGAAAGAACGATAGAACGATAGACAGATAGATAGATAGATAGATAGATAGATAGATAGATAGATAGATCATGAAAAGCATAACTCTCAAAACTAGTATTAAGTATGTGGAAATGTCCATGCACTAATGGAATATTTCTAAATTTAATGTGACGTTAATGTGACTTTTTATTAAATTGCTGTTAAAACATTGTGAATAGAAGCAGGAGTAGAACAACATGGAGTGGGCAGTACTGTAGGCAGTACGCTGACATGCCTCGCCGTTGTGCTCCGGGCGTCCCGAGTTTGAATTCTGGCTCGAGGACCTTTCCCGATCTCACCTCCTTCTCTCTCTCCCGCTTTGCTTCTTGTCCTATATGATCCGTCCTATCATAATAAAGGCAAAAAGGCCAAAAATAAGAACAACATGGAGTGCTGTAATTGGCACTTTTTTTAGTATTTGTGATTATTATTAATAATTTCCAATTTATTGTACCTTTCTTGGTCCCCAATGTGTATGTCCTCAGTCTCTTCTACACTGACTGGAACCTGACTGGAAAGCACCCTCCAGTACCTCACCCTGAGCCCGGCCCACTTAATTTAGCAGCAGGTGCTTTTCATATTGGACAGTAAAAACATTTTATCTTAACCTGCTGAGGTTGCCTTTGAAAAAGCCTTTGTTTTTGCTCAGAGCTTTCCTGTAGTCTGAAACCCGATGAAGAAGAGTGAGGCAGCCAAACGTAAACACGGGGGGGAAAACAGCAGGTTTCACTTAAAGGGCCAGCTGTGAGGGATGAGCCGACCTGCCTGTATGAATCACTCCACATCCAATACCCTGATAAGAATCCCGACTGGCTTTATCCCCCCATTCCTCTGTGTCTTCTATCAGGAGGATTTAGGTGTACAATGGAGGAAAACAGGAAGTACGCGTTTCATTGAGACGATGCGCCGAGCGATGTGGGTTGGTAATGAAAACCTGAATGTACCGAAAGCAAAACAAAACCGCTGAGCTGCGTCTTCAGCGCTGAAAGGCAGATTCCAGACTTTTATATGTTTGCTGGCAGATGCTCTTGTATTGGCAAACACCTTACTGTTTCTAATCAGAGCAGCAGACATGCTATCCACAGTGCCAAAGGATATGTTTAAATCAGACCAGGTCCGTGATTCAATTTGGTCTTGACGGAGCTGTTATGAAAGCCCCTATGAGGCCCTTTTTCGTTGGCGTTGGAGCAACAGAAACACCTGAAACAGTTTGGGAAAGCCGCAACGAGAACCGACGTTCAGTCAGTTTGTTCTACGCTACAGATGTGGGATTCATTGTCGTGCGGTTATTCATGCGTCTGTTTCCTCTAAAGCCTGATTCCGATCTCCAAACTCTTAACGGAGAAGTTAATGGACTAATAATAGGAGCTAGCACAGGCTGTGTTTGCCATTCTTGGAATTGACTTTCAGTTGAGATTGGTTCATTCAGGTCTTTCGCTCTTGTTGGGCCCCAACTAGACACATGGGGCCTCTGAGAGTAAAGAGATTTGATTGATGGAATTTGGCCAGGGGTTGAAAATTAGATAGGGCATCAGTATATTGGCTTTTTGGAAGCTGTGCTGATGCAGAGTGGGTTGGAGAAAATAGTTTGTTTGCTGTTAATTTCCCTGTTGTCTCAGGCCACATGTGATGGAAGTAGGGCAGAAATAATGGAGTCGTTTGAGTAATGCATAACATATGCTCTCTCTTTCTCAGTCTCTTTATCTTTGTGGTAAGTGAAATGTTAGTTTTCTTCACATTTGTGCCCACACTAGCATTTTAAGTGGGCTCTTAAGTTGCCACTCAGAGATGTTCGGTCTGCTCATGTTCGTTAGAGAAACAATCTTAAATACGATCGGGTTTCATTAGTCTGTAATAGTAGCTGAATCTCATTTGGTGCTACATGTAACCTCACATTGCCAGAGTTGCTTCTTGCTTATTCTGTGCTGATTATTTATCAGGATAAATTCTGCTCCAGCTTATTCCAGCCAAGAATCACTCATTTAGACAGGAAAAGGCCATTTAACCAACATTTAAAGAACTCATTATGTTTAACCCAGTAAAAGTCAGTGTACCCTGACTCCCAGATGTTGCATAAAACATGCCAAGCATGGCTTGTTTGAAGAACAGGCCTAAATTTAAGTTGTTATTCACTCATAATCTTCCCCTAGAGTTAGTTGTTAGTGACTGTGGTCACATTGAGTAACTGACTTATACAATGTGAGAACAAATCATTCCACTTTGTTAAACTGGATCAGTTGATTTGTTGAAGAGATCTAACTCAAAATAACTTAAAATCTACCTTTTTCATTAACTACAAACCAACATATGCTCCTACAGTCTGAGTGCAAACTTAATTTAGGCAACAATTAAAACTAGAGATTTTTTGCCGATATCCGATATGCCGATATTTTGCAACTCCAAAATTTGGCCAATAGCCGATACCGATATATTTCCTTTTGTTTGGAAACAACACCAAGTCCTGTGTGGAAGTTATTTTTAATAAACACTAAAGTTCTTTTGTAATGACAGTATATTGAAGCTTTGAAAATAACTATAAATAAACTATATATTAATTGCTGCTTTTCCCTTAAAGGAGAAGTCCACTTCCAAAACAAAGATTAACATATAATGTACTCACCCCATTGTCATCCAATATGTTCATGTCTTTCTTTCTTCAGTCGTAAAGAAATTATGTTTTTTGCATAGACTGTAAAAAATGTGGACGTAGTGTCCGTGTCGTCACCCGTAGGTTTCTGAAGAGCATTTTTGAAGCTCTAGTAGGCGGGAGTCGGCCGTCGCCATCTTGGATGACGGATAATCGAAAAAGAGGCGGGAAGTGGGTGGAGCTGGTTGCTGAAACCACGCCTGCCTAACGCGACTATGGCGACAGCAGTGGCAATCCACCTGTCACTCAAGTGGCCACGCCCTAAATTATGCAGAACTTCAAGGCTTAATATAATTTAAACAGATGAGTTCTAAAAAAATTCACCCCCCTCACAGTTGACATGAAGGGCAAAATTTGCTAAATAGACCTAAACCACTTTTTGTACCAGGCTGTAAACATATATTTTTTCTTCTGTAAAGTTGGGCATTTTAACATGGGGAGTCTATGGGATTGACTCCCTTTTTGCAATCTCTAGCAGCCAGTCGATGAATTGCAGTTTTAGTCACTTCCGTGTTGGCTTCAAGAGGGAGACCAGGAGGTTGACGCTTGGTTTTCTGAGGAAAACATTTTAGCGTTTTTCTTCATATTCATGGCACCCCGATTTTGATCTTCCAAAATGCAGTTTGAATACGGCTTCAAATGATCCCAAATGCGGTTGTAAACGATCCCAGCCAAGAAAAAGTGTCTTATCTAGCATAGCAATCGGTTATTTTAATAAAAATAATACAATTTATATACTTTTTAGTGCCAAACGCTCGTCTTGTCTCACTCTGCCTGGACTGTTTTTGTTCTGGTTCATGACAGTTAGGATATGTCGGAAAAACTCCCATCTCATGTTCTCCCTCAACTTCAAAATAGTCCAATAGTGCAGTTTTACCTTTTTTTGTTAAGGGTGTTTGATCTTTTTTGCATGTTTACTTTGCAAAGACTGTGTCAGTACTTCTGTAGCGATGTAGGATGATTTTGAAATGATTTTTGAAGTTGAGGGAGAAAATACGATTGGAGTTTTTCGACATACCCTAACCTTGAACCAGAACCAGAATCAGAATAACCAGAATACACAGAGTTCAGGGAGAGTAAGACAAGACGAGCGTTTGAGATTAAAAAGTATTTTAATTTTATTTTTTTTAATGAAAATAACCAATTGTTTCGCTAGATAAGATCCTTCTTCCTCGGCTGGGATTGTTTACAACCGCATTTGGGATCGTTTGAAGCCGCATTTAAACTGCATTTTGGAAGTTCAAAATCGGGGCACCATATCAGTCCATTATATAGAGAAAAATCCTGAAATCCTGGTTTTCCTCAAAAACCATAATTTCTTTGCGACTGCAGAAAGACAGACATGAACATTTTGGATAACAAGGGGGTGAGTACATTATATGTGGATCTTTGTTTTGGAAATGGACTTCTCCTTTAACGTTTTAACTTTTTTTTTAGCATTTGTAGATGGTCTAAAGCAAAAGAGTTGGAACAAATTCTGAAAATCTTTTGGAGCTCAAAAAATTTGTTTAAAAAATATAACATTACACATTAATGAATAAATCTGTATATATAAAATTATCTTCTGACCTTTAAATCAAAACATACTCGTGATTTTATGATATCAATTACTGCTTTGTTTATTCAGTGTAAATGTTATTTGTGTATTTTACTTCATTTTATTAGAAGTAGGCCAACAGCGCACCTTACAGAATTGAAACTTTTTAAAGGAACACTCCACTTTTTTTGAAAATCCCTTAGAGTTAAACAGTTGAGTTTTACCGTTTTCGAATCCATTCAGCCAACCTCCGGGTCTGGCGGTAGCACTTTTAGCATAGCTTAAACATAGATCATTGAATTTCGATTAGACCGTTAGCATCTCGCTCAAAAATGACCAAAGAGTTTTTATATTTTTCCTACTTAAAACTTGACTCTTCTGTAGTTACGTTGTGTACCAAGACGGATGAAAATGAAAAGTTGCGATTTTCTAGGTCGATATGGTTAGGAACTATGCTCTCATTCCGCTGTAATAATCAAGGAACTTTGCTGCCGTATGTGGGTGCAGCAGGCGCAATGATATTTTGCAGACGGCTGCAACTCAACTCTGCATCTACAGAAACTTAGTGCCGGTCACTTTCAGGCGCTGCGTAATATCGTTGCGCCTGCTGCACCCATGGTACGACAGCAAAGTTCCTTGATTATTATGCCTAAATTATGGGAAGTCCTTACTCAAGAAGTCAGTGTTTCCCAGTGTTTCCTATTAACTATTATATACTCCTCCATTGCTATTGCTGTTTTCTGCCGACAACATCATGCTATTATTCTACTAGCATGTTGGTTTCTACTACATATTTCAGTAAAAGACATCATTTATGTTATATAAAGCCATACAAGTCTTAATACCTGGGGTTCCTTTTAAAGCTTAAAAGCATTGGTCACCTTTAATCATGGAAAAGATCCACCAGCACAGTCTTCAAAATTTCTTCTATTATGTTCCACATAAGAAAGAAAGCCATATGGGTTTAATGATGGGTGAACTGGTGCTTTTTCTAAGTTGCACTGTCAAAACTGCGTTAAACAAACGTTTTGTGACTGCTGACTGATCTAACAGATTATTTAGTGACCTTCAGTGATCTGGTTAAACTCTTGGGCCTCTTTTGGATAATGGGGTGACTTATTTGGTGCATGTAGCATCGGGTTAAGACGAACCCAGAGATGGATCTTTCCCCAAATCCCCCTTTGGTTGAGCAACCGGAGCCCTGCCAGCTAGCGTTCACTCCCCAGGCTGGGGACACAGAGATTCGGAGAGGACGAAAGCGAGAGAAGAGGTGGAGCAGTGAAGCCAATCTCTGTGGGAACGCTGCTCTTCGCCGCATGTCAGGTGCACATCATAAAGGGCCTTTTGTGCTGAGCCTGTGAGCTGCAAAGCAGTCTGGGAGAGTGGAGAGTAGTAGGTAGAGCTCATGTTAGGGATGAGTCCTAAGAATTTTATGAACCCCATTCATCCCATCACTTCATATGAGGCTGAGTGAAACATACTGTGCTGTAGTCTTCTACCCTTCTTGCATACTTCAGAGGTTATGCCCTTCTTTATGTAAATAATTGCTTTCTTTCTTTCAAATATTGATGTGTTGACTTCATTACCAAAGTTGTTGTAGGACAAAATGTCCAAACTATATATTTTTTTGAAATCTTGGATTTGCTAATTTTATTTTCATTTTAAATGAAGTGACTACAAACCAACCTTTGTTCCCAAACTAACTAGTTCCCAAACTAGTTTAAGACTGTCTGCTTTTTTTGCCTTTTAGTTTCTTTAGAATTTGAAAATAGAAAGTAGGAAGTAGGAATGTAAAATTATTTATTTATATATTTTTTTATTTTATTTTATTTTATTTTATTTTATTTTATTTTATTTTATTTTTTAATTGAATGTCTTTTTTTGTTCTTTTAATTTTTAGAGTTTTTAAAAATAAGAAGTAACTTTTTATTTTATTTTATTTTATTTTATTTTAGACTGTCTGTTTTTTTTTTTTTTTTTTTTGTCTTTTTTATATTTTAAAAATAGAAAGTAAGAATTTAAAAATAGGAATTAACTAAACTTTATTTTATATATATATAAAATTTGTTATTTTTTTTTTTAAGGAAAATTGATTTAGGCCACATTTCCCATTCTGGCATTTTTTTTTTTATTTATTGGTCTGTTTTTTTTTAGAATTTAAAAATAGAAAGTAAGAATTTAAAAAAGGAAGTAACTTTGTTTTGTTTATTTTATTTTAGAGTGATTTTTTTTTTTTTTTTTTTTTTGGTCTTGAAAGTGACATTTTTTTAAAAGTATTTTTTAGTAAACAAATCACACAAATCAGGATTTCAATGTTTACTAATGTTTATTAGGTTTACTACATTCGTTTTAATAATACTTTTTAATAAATATACTTGTTCAAATATAATAACTTAATAACTTTTTATTAACTTAATTTTAGGCCACAATTCCCAATCTGACATTTAATTTCATTTCATTTCATTTAAGCAATTAAACATTTGTGGAAAGAAATCACACAAATGTGAAAATTTTGACATTTCCCACTTGTAGTAAGAAGGATCTTTTAATTAAGTGCTATTTTTATTCATTTTATGAGAGGTATGTAAAACTGAATAGAAAATAACACTTATTGTATAATATTTAGTTGGCAATCATATCATTTCCTGACTATTTTGTTTTAGAGTTCCAGACCAGATCCTTGAGAACCTCACTTTATCCCTCTTTTTTCGTGCTCGTTTCAGTTTTCCCTTTCCTTTTATTTAGTCTTACTCTTTCTGTTTCCTCCCACCCTCTGAGCCCCTGTGCTCACTGCCCGTCTGTTTCTCTTTCTGTTTGTCTGTCTTTCACATGGTTTCTAACCTTGGCTAGAAATACCAGCATACCTAGATTCAAATCAAAGGTTCTCAGTTATTTCTTCAAATAACGCCCATTGATGTTTTCTGACCTTCGAGTGAATCACGGCTGCGTTTCGAGATGAATGGAGACGTGCTGATAAAAGAACTCGTGCTTGGATTTCTCATCCTGCCAGCGCTGGGCACGTATGCATCTCTCTGTGAGGCGTTGCTTTGATCACGGGCAGCAGCGTTCTGCATCTATATGCCAACTGCTCTGCAGTCATGCCATAAATCACTTCATAAATCGCTTCATATGCATGTGATGAAAGAGTCAGTGATGCATCCGTTTTATCCTATATCAGTGGGACTTTCTTCAGTGATAACCTTGCTTCCAACTAGAAGTTTGAATGGTTACTATGTTTAAGCCATATTGGCTTGACCAGAAGTCAGATTGGTCAGAAGTGCCACTACCACACTGAGTTCAACCATATCTACAAGATTAGTGTGAGCTAATAATGGAAAAATAGTTTTATTAGTCAATATATGAGAAGTTATTAATATGTGAATATCTGTAGGTTCAATATACACAGTGCCTTCCGAAAGTATTCATACCCCTTTATTTTTTTTTTCACGTTTTCTGTTGCTGTCTTATGATGAACTGCTTTAAGTTACTTTTTTTTTTTAACATCAGTCTACACTCCATACACTATAATGGTTTGTGACAGCTTTGCACATTTATTAAAAAGGAAAAACTGAAATAGGTACTTTGCGTAAGTATTCATACCCTTTACTCAGTGCTTAGTTGAAGCACCTTTACAGCCTGAAGTCTTTTGGGCTATGATACGACAAGCTTTACACATCTGCTTAAAAATCAAGCATGTTTCATCTCTGCTAGATATTTGACAGTCAACTGAATGAAAAGTGAAAGCATTTAGGAACAGCGGCATCTAAGCCACATAAACCATAGGGATCACTGAGTGTAAAAGTCCAATGGGTTACAAACTTCCACTGCTCAAAAATTGTGTGACTTCATGGAATGGGTTTCATGGCTGAGCAGCTGCATGCAAGCTTCCCATCACCAAGTACAGTGCCAAGTGTTGGATTGAGTGGTGTAAAGCATGCTGTCAATAGACACTGGAGCACTCCTCTTTTGTGGAGTGATGAATCTAGCTTATCTGTTTGGCAGTTTGATGGGCGAGTCCAGGTTTGGTGGATGCCGGAAGAACGTTACCTGCCTGACTGCATTGTGTCAGCTGTACAGTTTAGTGGAAGGGGGACAAGAGTATAGGGGCTGTTTTTCAAAGGTTGGGTTAAGCCCCTTATTTCCTGTGAAGGCAAATCTCAAAGGGATAGTTATCTCAAAAATGACAATTCTGTTATTAATTAGGGCTGCCCTTGACTAAAGATTTTTCTGGTAGACTAGTAGTCGTTCATTTTAAGCATTAGTTGACTATTAGTTGCGTGTTTATTAATAAACCATATAAATCATAAAAATGAGCCTTTAATTGCCTACATACATAGCCTTATAAGCGCTCAAGCGCATACAAAAAATCTTGCCACAGCGCACCAGCAGATATATTAATTCTGAATGTGTCTGGGAAAAATAGCAAGGAGACTGCATAACTGTTGTAATAATCCACTGATAAACTAGTGCTTTTTGTGTTGTCAGCTAAAGAGATGAAGTCGGCGACACTGACTCGTCATCTCCACAGTAGTGATGCCACTGTATGCATGTTTCATACAGATTACATAATCTGAGAATATTTGTTTTCTGTTTGAATTGTTTCACATGAAAGTAGACATTTCACTCTGTAGATATATTTGCCATGTGTTTAGGGCAAATATACACTGAGTTTCAAAGTTTCACGCTCAAGTTCACAGAGACCAAGACTGCAGAAAAAGCATCCTGTTTAATTATTTTACAAAAGTGCAACGTTTCGTTGTTATTGCGAGTGCACATGAAAAACTTAGAGTCTTTACAGATTCGAAAGATGTATTACTCTTATCTGTATGACCTAAAATGACGGAGTATTTTAAGAGCAAGCGACGGCAATGGCGCCGCCATTGAGTGCACTACTATTCAGCTTCCGCACTCCACACAGGCACTTGAATAGCTCACATTTTTCTAGGTTAACATTAGATTGAGCGGCCATGTAAAGTTGTTACTACACACATTTTTCAGATGAAAACCCATATTTAAGGTCGATGAATGATAGGTGAGTGTTTGGATGTCCTGCCCAATGTACTGTGTTACCACAAAGACCAGCTGTTAATGATCTGTCCGTCACAGACTGCGTGACTTCACCACTTTCTGTGGAATTAATTTTTTTCTCTGCAACTAAGCGACTAATAATTTTGGTCAACCAAGCCTCTTCTTGTCAACTAGTCGAATATTAGTCGTTAATTACGGACCATCATGTCGTTCCAAATCTGAAAGACCTTCGTTCATCTTCAGAACACAAATGTGACCCTGGACAAAACCAGTCATAAGGGTCAAATAATGTAAATTGAGATATAGAAATCAACTGAAATCTGAGTAAATAAGCTTTCCATTTATGTGTGGTTTGTTAGGATAGGACATTATTTGTCTGAGATACAACTATTTGAAAACCTGGATTCTGAGGGTGCAAAAAAAAAATAAAAAATCAAAATATTGATAAAATCGCCTTTGAAGTTGTCCAAATTAAGTTCTTAGCAATGCATATTACTAATCAAAAATGAAGTTTTGATAAATTTACAGTAAGAAACGGAACATGATGTTTATGTAATATCCTAATGATTTTTGGCATAAAAGAAAAATCTATAATTTTGAACCATAAAATGTAGGCTATTGCTACAAATATAGCCGTGCTACTTAAGACTGGTTTTGTGGTCCAGGGTCACAAATTAAGATATTTTTGATGAAATCTCAAAGCTTTCTGACCCTGCATAGACCGCAATGAAACTGATATGTTCAAGACCCAGAAAGGTAGTAAGGCCATCTTTAAAATAGTCCATGTGACATCAGTGATTCAACCGTAATGTAACGAAGCTATGAGAACGCTGGCTCCTGTGTCACCAGCACCACACGAATTCATCGTGATGGTCTCGTAAACATGCGTCAAAGACTGACACAGAGGAGACAGAATTGTTCAATAATCACCAGTGGTTTGATAACTGTCGGCAGAAGAAGAGCGAATGCCAGGAGTTGCGCACTTGAAAACAAAGCCCACTAGACAGTGACCATGTGCTGATTCTGAACGCGTCTCTTACTGACAAAGGAGTATAACGTTACTTTAAAGGCTTGTGCATTCAACTGTCTGCGAAATGGAGCTTTGTGCTCTTATATCCTACCTCTCTCATTCAGCACAAATCAATATATTCCATAATATTTCCATATTTGCGATGCATCCAAATGCTAAACTATTATTTATGTAAATTATAGACTTTGTGCTTCGCATTCTAACGGTGACACAGTGAGGCGGGCACGCTGATGTTTGGTTCACTGTGTTTTATTTTGATAAAGTTACCAACTGCGCTGTCAAGTTAGCAATGCTAGAAGCCTGGAACTGATATGTTAGGTGTTTGTGTGCGCCGGCGCGATTATTTCAACTTTCCTCATAACAGCAAAATCAACTTAAACAAAAAAACAAATAGAATATCGCTTTCTGTCAATTGAGTTTCCTTTCTGTCGCAAAACTGAACTGAAACTCAGCAAATATAGGCTATTTTATGTGTCGCACAGTTTTTTCCCCTTGTCTATCAGTTAACTAAATTAAATATATTTCAAGTATTTATTCAAGTATTTGATATAATATTTAGTATTTTCACATATAGGTGGAAAAAAATGTAATTTGTACTACTGTCTGTAAATAAATAAAAGAAATTAAAAAAAAAAAACCTAGCATAGTAGATTTTTTTTTTTTTTTCTGTTGTACCGAAATCGCATTGAACCGTGACCCTCGAACCGAGGTACTTACCAAACTGTGATACCTGTGTACCGTTACACCCCTACTGGTTGGGCATATATAAATGTCCATATATAAATACGTTTATCTGCCTAAACATGATAATGGTAAAACATGCCTAATACTTTCTCCTTAAATTCAAAGCTAAGCCCAAACCTGAAGCTATACATGAAAAACTGCCATTGAAGCCAGTATCATGACCCGACCATTCATAAGTTTTAATCATGCTTTAATTTCCGCACTGCCCACCTGCGGCATCTTTATAACCTGTAACCCACCATCTTACCCTTAATGGCAAAGCACTGACGGATGATATGAAAGTGATTTAATTTGATGCGAGAACGTCTGGAGTTGTATAACTCGGCGGTAGCGTCAGGTTCATAATTTCAATTACAGAAGTGGATTGACGTGGGCTTTTGAAGGTGACTCACTCCATTTATGGCGAATGATATGATTCAGAAGACGTTTTTGGCACCGGTACGACTTGGACTTGTAATCCGACCCCAAAAAATTGGCGAATAATTGTTTTTTGGATGATTAATGAGGCGATTAAAGATGTATTTGTGTTATAATTGTAAAATCCAGCATGGATCAAATTTGTTGATGTGCAGTGTCTGCTTTAGTGGTAAAAGGAGCCATATTTGGGTAGGAAAAGTGAAGCTTTATCTAACTGGCTTCAGACGCTATAGATAGACCATGAATATAGTTCTATCCATGGAACGTTTCAAACGCACAAAAGGTTCTTTAGATGTTCTTAACACTAAGAAAAAAACGTTGTTTGCGAAAACATTATTTTTTTTAGATTATTTTTAGATTTTTTGGTCCTTTTCCATGTAGAAATGTTCAGAACAGTTGTCCAGGAGAGCATTAAACACACATGCTGAAGCTAGACGTATCATAAACAGAGACATGTTATGACTCAAACTGCCGGTTTAGCGCATGTGTAACTGCAATATGATGTTATCAGACGTACTCATGTGTTAAATCCACCAGCAATATCGTCCTGATAAGAATCAGTGGTCCATGTGGTTAAGTCAAAGGCAAGATGTTACTCCGTTTTCTTTTAATTTTCTTCTTTGGCATGTAGCAAATCCCACTTTAATGAAAATGAAACCTATCGGATGATGTATGTTTTGAACATCTGCGCCAAAAGATCTGCCGCATGACGTGGTTTATTCTTTTTGTTTTTCTTACCCCCTGTACTCTGTGGTGTACAAAGCACTTCAAATAACACTGGCAGCGTCCTACGCTTGATTTGGCTCTTTTCCGCGGCACATCTCTGTCTTGTACACATTCGACATCAAACGCATCTCCTGTCCGAGCATCAAAGAGCGGGACGGTTTGTTTCTGTCCCTCTTGCCCTTTCCCTGTTCTTGGAGCTGGTGTTTATGCTGGGATTTTCATTAGCAAACATATGCTAGACGTGCTAATCCCTTATGGTCTGATTTTTGCCGCGTTCTGATGGGGCCCAGCTGTATGGCTGTGGCGTATTTGTGCGAGGAGCGAGCTTTGAAAACAGAGTTTGTCAGGGAGATGAATCTTGAGGCTGACAGGAAGCTGGCACTGATCTGGGCGTCTTGAGCTTGATGGTGGCCCGCAGTTATTTGCTTAAAGTGACGATACTTCACCACAATTAAGTGCATTAGGAAAAGTTTTAAATCAAACCCAGTACTTCTAACGGATACACAGTCAGCGGTATGTTTGTGCAATGGCTTAAACACATTGGATTAAGTTAAATGAATTTCATTTGACCCAGGTGTAGTTTGTGTAATTTCTCATGATATGATATAATATAATATAATGTAATATAATGTAATATAATATAATAATGTATGTATAGTCAACAGTATGTTTGCACTACAGCACATTAGATTTTAATTAATTCCATTTAGCCCAGGTTTAGTGTTGTTTTTCATTATAGAGGTTATAATGTAATGTAATATAATATAAATATGTGTGTGTATGTACATTATATACTGTGTAATGTAATATAATATTTTATAATATACTAAATATAGTTTTACACTGACTAGTATTTAAATAATTGTTTCTAAAATAAATGTTTTATATAAAATATTTTTATATATTTTATTATTAATATATAATCAGTATATAATCAGTAGTATGTATTTAATATAATATAGTATATATAATAGTTTTACAGTGAACTATTAAAAACTAGAGTTTAAAAAACTAGAATTATAATATATAATATAATATAATATAATGTAATGTAATGTAATGTAATATAATACAAATACGTGTGTGTATGTACATTATATACTGTGTAATGTAATATAATATTTTATTATATACTAAATATAGTTTTACACTAAGACTAGTATTTAAATAATTGTTTCTAAAATAAATGTTTTATATAAAATATTTTTATATATTTTATTATTAATATATAATCAGTATATAATCAGTAGTATGTATTTAATATAATATAGTATATATAATAGTTTTACAGTGAACTATTAAAAACTAGAGTTTAAAAAACTAGAATTATAATATATAATATAATATAATATAATATAATATAATATAATATAATGTAATGTAATGTAATATAATACAAATACATGTGTGTATGTACATTATATACTGTGTAATGTAATATAATATTTTATTATATACTAAATATAGTTTTACACTAAGACTAGTATTTAAATAATTGTTTCTAAAATAAATGTTTTATATAAAATATTTTATATATTTTATTATTAATATATAATCAGTATATTATCAGTAGTATGTATTTAATATAGTATATATAATAATTTTACAGTGAATTATTGAAAACTAGAATTTAAATAACTAGAATTATAATATAATATAATATAATATATAATATAATGTAATATAATGTAATATAATATAATATAATGTAATGTAATATAATATACACTACCGTTCAAAAGTTTGGGGTCAGTAAGACTTGTAATAGTCTTTAAAGAAGTCTCTTATGCTCATCAAGGCTGCATTTATTTGATTAAAAATATAGAAAAAAAACAGTAATATTGCAAAATGTTTTTACGATATAACAATGTTTTTTATTTTAACATACTTTAAAATAGAATTTATTCCTGTGATGAAAAGCTGAATTTTTATCAGCTGTTACTCCAGTCTTAAGTGTCACATGATCCTTCAGAAATCATTCTAATATGCGGATTTATTATTAGAATGATCAATGTTGGATAATATCAACAGTTGTGCTGCCAAATATTTTTTGGAACCTGTGATTGTTTTTTTTTTTTTTTTTTTTTTTTTTTTTCAGGATTCTTTCATGAATAACAAGTTTAAAAAGTACAGTGTTTATTCAAAATATAAATATTTTATAACAATGTAAATTATTTATTATTAACTTTTAATAAACTTTTAATTATTAACTTAATACATCCTTGGTGAATAAAAGTATTAATTTCTTAAAAAAAAAAAAAAAAAAAAAAAAAAACAATAAAAATGTACTGACCCGAAACTTTTGAACGGTAGTGTAATATAATATAATATAATATAATAATGTGTGTATAGTCAACAGTATGTTTGCACTACAGCTCTAATACATTAGATTTTAATTAATTCCATTTAGCCCAGGTTTAGTGTTGTTTTTCATTATAGAGGTTATAATGTAATGTAATGTAATGTAATGTAATGTAATGTAATGTAATGTAATGTAATATAAATAGTTTTGCACTAAGACTAGTATTTAAATAATTAGGATTATAACCAATATAATTGTACATATTTCTAAAATATTATTGTTATTGTTATTTAAAACTAATAATACTAGTATTTAAGTTAAATTATAATCTATAGAATTTTTCAAAATGTTAACATTTTTGTTTGTGTTCACATTTTATTATTTTATTATTAATTGGTAATATTTATGTATAAATTTATACTTTTTAATTAATATGTCATACAAATCTACATAATTACTGTAAGTAATATGTAATATAATGTAATATAATATTATATAGCATACTAAATATAATCGTTTTACCGTATTTACAACTATTACAACTACTTAAAACTAGGATTTAAATTAAATTAAATTAAATTAAATTAAAATTAGAATTATAATCAATAGAGTTGCACGTTTCTAAAATAAATGTTGTTTTATAAAAAATGTTTTTATATATTTTATTATTAGTATATATTCAGTATATAATCAGTAGTATGTATATAATATAATATAATATAATATAATATAATATAATATAATGTTTTACAGTGAACTATTAAAAACTAGAATTTAAAAAGCTAGAATTATAATCAATAGAATTGCACATTTCTAAAATAAATGTTGTTTTATCTAAAATATTTTAGATATTTTATTATTAATATATAATCAGTATATACTCAGTAGTATGTATTTAATATAATATATAGTATATATAATAGTTTTACAGTGAACTATTAAAAACTAGAATTTACATAACTAGAATTATAATCAACAGAATTGTTCATATTTATATATTTATATATATATATATATATATATATATATATATATATATATATATATATATATATATATATATATATATAAATATAAATATATAAATATGAACAATTATATATATATATTATATATATATATATATATATATATATAACATACTTTAAAATAGAATTTATTCCTGTGATGAAAAGCTGAATTTTTATCAGCTGTTACTCCAGTCTTAAGTGTCACATGATCCTTCAGAAATCATTCTAATATGCGGATTTATTATTAGAATGATCAATGTTGGATAATATCAACAGTTGTGCTGCCAAATATTTTTTGGAACCTGTGTTTTTTTTTTTTTTTTTTTTTTTTTTTTTTTTTTTTCAGGATTCTTTCATGAGTAACAAGTTTAAAAAGTACAGTGTTTATTCAAAATATAAATATTTTATAACAATGTAAATTATTTATTATTAACTTTTAATAAACTTTTAATTATTAACTTAATACATCCTTGGTGAATAAAAGTATTAATTTCTTAAAAAAAAAAAAAAAAAGAAACAATAAAAATGTACTGACCCCAAACTTTTGAACGGTAATATAATATAATATAATATAATATAATATAATAATGTGTGTATAGTCAACAGTATGTTTCCACTACAGCTCTAATACATTAGATTTTAATTAATTCCATTTAGCCCAGGTTTAGTGTTGTTTTTCATTATAGAGGTTATAATGTAATGTAATATAATATAAATATGTGTGTGTATGTACATTATATACTGTGTAATGTAATATAATATTTTATAATATACCAAATATAGTTTTACACTAAGACTAGTATTTAAATAATTAACATAAACATTTTTATATATTTTATTAGTAATATTGATTTATATATTTAGGTATTTTATTAATGTAATACAAATATACATAATTACTGTAGCTAAACTAGTTAATATGATGTAATGTATTATATAGTATACTAAATATAATAGTTTTACAGTGTTTAAAACTAATAATACTAGTATTTAAGTTAAATTATAATGTATGGAATTTTACAAAACATTTTTGTTTGTGTTCACATTTTATTATTTTATTATTAATTGGTAATATTTATGTATACATTTATACTTTTTAATTAATATGTCATACAAATCTCCATAATTACTGTAAGTAATATGTAATGTAATATAATATTATATAGCATACTAAATATAATCGTTTTACCGTATTTACAACTACTAAAAACTACGATTTAAATAATTAGAATTATAATCAATAGAGTTGCATGTTTCTAAAATAAATGTTTTATAAAAAATGTTTTTATATATTTTATTATTAGTATATAATCAGTATATAATCAGTAGTATGTGTTTAATATAATATGATATATAATATAATATAATATAATATAATATAATGTTTTGCGGTGAACTATTTAAAACTAGAATTTAAAAAGCTAGAATTATAATCAATAGAACTGCACATTTCTAAAATAAATGTTGTTTTATATAAAATATTTTAGATTTTTTTTATTAATATATAATCAGTATATACTCAGTAGTATGTATTTAATATAATATAATATAGTACATATAATAGTTTTACAGTGAACTATTAAAAACTAGAATTATAATCAATAGAATTGTACATATTTATAAATCAATTTTATTTTTATTTTTATAAAATATATTATATTAATATTTATATATAAATATTAATTAATCTTTATATATTAATGTAGTTTTTTATGAATGTCATACAAATATACATAATTAATATAACTAATCAAGTTAATACAATGTAATATAATATTATATAATATACTAAATATACTTAAATATACTTTGTATGCTACTTTTAATAGTTTTAAATACTGTAAAAACTATTAAAAGTAGCATTTAAATAACTAGAATTATAATCAATGGAATTGTACAAATTTATAAAATACATTTTATTTTATATAACATATTTTTATATATTGTGTTATTAATAATCTGTAATATCTGTTTATGTATGTATGTAGTTTTTTATTAATGTCATACAAATATACATAATTACTATAATTAATCTAGTTAATATAATATATTAAATATAACAGTTTTACAGTATTTAAAACTATTAAAAACTAGGATTTAAATAACTAGAATTCTAATCAATAGAATTGTACATATTTCTAAAATGTTAATTTCTAAAATATTTGTATATATTTTATTATTAATAATCAGTCATTTTAATTCGTATGTCTTACAAATATACATAATCACTATAACTAATAATATATATACCCATTGTAGATTTTGTTCTCAGAACATATACAGATATTTTTAAAGTGTGTTTTTATATTATACATTTGTATATATATATTTATGATGTATAATTAATAGGGATATGTTACATTAGGAGAGTTGTTTTATTTATAAAATATGGCTGTTTATTTGTTAAAAACTGCAATCAAATCATTTATTCAGCATATGATGATTGGTTAATTAACCCAAAAGCAATTAATTGCATTTATTAACATTTGCTGAGAAGAATGAACTGCCAGTTGAAATACATTTTTGATTAATTTAATTTGCTAGATTCTAATCGCATTATTTTTACTTGATAAATTCATGTTTTGAAATGCTAACTCTTACAACATGAAGAAAATGATCAGTTCTTGCGGAATATAATAATATAAATATTAACTCAGTGGAGCCATTTATTTCTTGTCTTCACCAGACACAAGATGTTTGTATATGTCAGAGTTCCTGTTTCCCGGAGCTGTGAACGCCAATCACACATTGTGCTTCTTGCGAACCGTGTTGTTAACATTGTCTTTAAAACACACTTCACAGCGGAATGCCCCGTGGATCTGGCCCATCAGACCACTTGAACACTGAACATAAACACACATTCATGGAGTGAGAGATTCCTTCAGTCTGCTCTTGCACTCATTCATCTGTTTCTCTTCTCCTCAGGATTCTCAGTTTTATGCTGCATTTTAAATATGAGCATTTAGGAGTTCTATGGAAGCAGATTTTCACACATTGTAACCAGCTGTCCAAATATTTGTTGTTTTTTTCCCTCATGGAACTGACACTTTTCTCAAATCTGTATAATTAGACATAGACTTGTATGTTTTTCTAGAAATAAGTTCATCCTAAAATAAAATTTCAGTCATTAGTTATGAAACCAAAAAACAGTAGCAAAGTCTAAATTCTGGAAAAAACAAAAAAAACAAAATCTAAAAGTGCTCAAGTAAAAAAGCAGTTTAATTTTTAATTCTGTATGTTCTGCAAGTAAAATGGCCTGGATATGTATATAGGTCAGGCATAACATGATCAAAGTGGCCCAGCATAGTGTCCAAAATCCTTGCACACACACAATCCTTTGGGTGTTGCTGAGTGGAGTTTGACGTGCAGAGGTGTTCTCAAAAACCCCAAACGGGGCCAGAGCTCGCCTCTAAATCACTCTATCACTCGGCCTCCGAGCGCTTGAGAAAGCATAGGTTGTGAAGCGTTCATGAGGATGGAGATCAGAATCGAAAACCACTGCTGTTATCGAGCAAAAGTGAGCACAAACTACCAGCCAAGTCTGAGGATCCAGTTCGTACTTTTCCCACAAAATGTTTTCCAAGGTCAAAACCGCAGTGCAGTACACGCTGTAAATTGTATCACATAATATTTAATACTCCCTTCCCTCCGTCTCTCGTGTCACGCAGGTGCAGTACTCCGATCGGCAAACTGACAAAGAGTTCATGACCTACCTGACCCTCTCACCTGTGCAGATGACTTTCCACGGCATTGGGAGCTCCATTCCAGCTAGCCACGACCAGGTTATCTATCTATCTATCGTTCTGTCGTTCTATCTATCGATCTATTGATCTATCTATCTATTGTTCTGTATTGTTCTATCTATCGTTCTATCATTCTATCGTTCTGTCTACCCTTTCATTTTATCATTCTATCTATAATTTTTCTATTGTTCTGTCCATCATTCTGTCTATCCTTCTATTGTTCTTTCTATTGTTCATCTATCTATCTATCTATCTATCTATCTATCATGCTGTTGTGCTATTGTTCTGTCGTTCAATTTATCATTCTATCATTTTTTTTTCTATCATTCTATCATCGTTCTATCATTCTTTTTATTCTTTCATTCTTTTGTTTATCATTCTATCTATCATTTTTTCTATTGTTCTGTCCATCATTCTGTCTATCCTTCTATTGTTCTTTCTATTGTTCATCTATCTATCTATCTATCTATCATGCTGTTGTGCTATTGTTCTGTCGTTCAATTTATCATTCTATCATTTTTTCTATCATTCTATCATCGTTCTATCATTCTTTTTATTCTTTCATTCTTTTATCATTCTATCTATTTATTTTTCTATAGTACTATCCATTGTTTTATATCTATCTATATCTATATCTATAATCTATCTATCTATCTATCTCTTTTTTCTTCATTTTATCTGTCCTTCTATCGTTCTTTATATAGTTTTCATTCTATCTATCGTTTTTCTATCATACTATCCGTGTTTGTTTTATCCATTGTTTTATCTACCCTTCTATTGTTCCTTTTATTGTTCTTTTTATTGTTCTTTAATTCTATCTATCGATCTATCTATCTATCTATCATTCTATCGTTCTGTAGTTCTCTCTATTGTTTTTTTCTATCGTTCTTTCTATCCTTCTTTCATTCTATCTATCATCTATCTATCATTCTGCAGTTCTCTCTATTGTTTTTTCTATCGTTCTTTCTATCCTCCTTTCATTCTATCATCTATCTATCTGTCTATCTATCTATCTATCGTTCTGCAGTTCTCCCTATTGTTTTTCTATCGTTCTTTCTATCCTTCTATCATTCTATCGTTCTGTCTCAAATTTTTTTCTGTTGTTCTGTATCATTCATATCGTTCAATTTATCATTCTGTCATTTTTTTTCTGGTCATTCTATCCATCGTTCTGTCTATCATTCTTTTTATTCTTTCATTCTTTTGTTCTGTCATTCTATCTATAATTTTTTCTATCGTACTATCCATTATCTATTCTTCTATTGTTTTTTCTATCTTTTTTCTGTCGTTCTAGCCATCATTCTAACTTTTTATCGTTCAATCTATTGTTCTTTCATTCTATCTATCTGTCTATCCATCTATCTGTCTATCTATCTGTCTTATCATTTTTTCTTTTTATCTGTCCTTCTGTCGTTCTTTCTGTCGTTTTCATTCTATTGTTCTATCACTCTATCTTTTTTCTATCGTACTGTCCATTGTTTTATCTACACTTCTATTGTTCTTTCTATTGTCCTTTCGTTTGATCTATCTGTCGGTCTATCTATCATTTTTTCTTTATTCTGTCTGTTCTTCTGTCATTCTATCTATCTATCTATATATCTGTCCTTTTGTTTTATCTACACTTATATTGTTCTTTCTATTGTTCTGTCATTCGATCTATCTGTCGTTCTATCATTTTTTCTTTATTCTATCTGTCCTTCTGTCATTCTTTCTATCTATCTATCTATCTATCTATCTATCTATCTATCTATCTATCTATCTATCTATCATCATCATTTTTTCTTCATTCTATCTGTCCCTCTGTTGTTCTTTTTATAGTTTTCATTCTATTGTTCTATCACTCTCTTTTTTCTATCGTACTGTCCATTGTTTTATCTACACTTCTATTGTTCTTTCACTCGATCTATCATTTTTCTTTATTCTGTCTATCCTTCTATCACTCTTTATATCTATCTATCTATCTATCTATCTGGCTATCTATATCTATCCATCATCTATCTATCATCTATCCATCTATCCATTTTTCTATCTATCGTTCTATCGTTCTTTCGTTCTATCATATCGTTCTCTGTCGTTCTATCGTTCTCTCATTTTATCCATTGATCATTGTCTATCTATCTATCCATCTATCTATCTACCATTCTGTATATCATTCTGTTGCTCTATCTATCATTATGTATGCAGTTTTTAATGAACAAAATATAAAACAAACATTTATTTCAAAGACATATAGAAAACTCTCTCAGACAAAAGATTTCAAATTATGAAATCACTGTAGCGCCAGTTGGCTGATACCAGTTGGTTCTTATTTTTTACGTCTAATCCAGTGACTTTCAGACATTGTCAGTGTGACTTAAGTGCCCAGGGGTTTTGTGTTTCTTTGTTAAATGAGTTCCAGATACAGATGATTTTAAAGAAATGATTTCTTCAACAGACTGGTATTTCATCACCTTTTTCCCATGGTTTTTCGAGCCAGTTGCCGCATTCCATGCTGATTCGTTGATTGCTTTGGAATACAAAACTAATAGTGGGAAAATGGCAAACCGAATGAGACATTTGTGCTGACAGATCTGAAAGCATCTCGGAGTGTGCTGTCATTAAGAGGTGTTCGTTAGGAAGATTCATTGGGGAGAACATGTTGTGCACAGATATTTTATTGCATTGTTTGTTTGCAGAGTTTCCCTGGATATATCCGACTATCCCGCAGCCAGTTACTTACTAGAACAGTTTCAACATTCAGGCAATCGGAACACGCACAGCCATTATCCCCATTGTTAATGATAAGCGTGGTTTAGTGAGAGACCAGACCACGTTTGATTAGGTTTTCTTTTTTCATTTTTCTTGCAGTAATTATGAAACAAAAAGAGTCCTAGGATCTGGGCTAGCTAGTATTCATGAGGTGGCTTATTGTGTAGTGTCATCCATGCAGAAAAGCGGTTGCTTACATTATCTAATCTAAACATAGGACGCTCTTTTGTTCTGCCCTTCAAAGCTCCACTCTCTAATAAAGCCCGTTCTATAACCAGTAATAGGGATTTCTGTTGTGGGGACACAGCCTCCAGAGCAAAATGAAGGCAATATAGGCCATGGACTTGTTGTTGCCAAAAGCACTGGTGCATGACCGACTGTTAGGGAGCCTTTCTTTTCCAGATTCCTTAGTACAGTGGCGTCCAGCCACAAAAGGAGTCAGAACAATGAACCCAGGGTGGTTCTGGATTGTGACACTTTTTGGCCCAACTTGCTCCACTGCCCCACAGTTTGCAGTCACTGCTTCAAACTATAATCCACTTCTGCAAGAATGAAAGCAGGGCTCTTTCTCTGTCACTGTGTAGTTTGTGGTAACCAAGGACTGGTTCACACTTTTTACTCTCTTGAATATTTCTCAGAGTGGATTTATTTCTGTATAGGAAACACGTGGAGACCTTTTGTGACAACATGCCCCAATAGTAGAATGTGTTGTCATGCTTGATGTGGTAGTTTGTAATGTGCAAAAATATGAAACTGTTCTTCCCTACAAAGGCAAAACTCTAAAAACTTCACGTTTTGTCCCAAAATTATCTCTGACGCATGCTCTTTCCTGTAACAGACGAGTTTGTCTCAACTGCTCTGATTTAAAAAATATGTATAAAATCAATCAAAATTAAGTTAAAAATATTTCTTTTTTATTTGTAGTGTTGGCAGCAAGGTTTTGGCCTACAAATAAATATAATTAAGAAATTATATAAATGCAAATAGCATAATAAAGAAATTAATGCAGGGAATGAGGAGAGGGTAGCGTCTTCTTTTTCAAGTTTTTGTATTATGTCACAGAGTGGTGTGTGAATTCATAACAGAATTGATAAAGCACAACTCCCTCACACTTTCAGCACTCATGCATCCCAATATGAGAGCTTTACTATCACTGAACGACACTCTGGCAACCAGGCACTTCTCACTGTACTCCTCCTCTAGCAACAACATAACGATTGATTTGCTCTTATGAGACAAGAGTATGGATTCCCAGATGTCTATATTTTGGAAGAGGTTAAATGAGTTTATTGTGCTTTGACTACATTAGGTAATTCTAGTGGTGACGACAACCATAACTATCACTTCAGCAAGCTGTGTCATGCTCTGTAAGATGTCAGTGTCTTTTCATAGCTTTTGCTGGCTTTGTCACAGGTCCATTGTTTTTGAATCTCAGTGGTACTTCTGCTGTATTTTCACACTTAAAACAATAATTTGCTATCCCTCTTGTACCATTGTCCTCTTTTATGCTAAGAAACAAATCTCCTTTCTCTCAAGTGGTTCCATTGTTGCGAGCATTAAGTCTGAGTCAGGAAATTACTTGTCTTTAAATGTACTTGTTTTTTGGTTCAATATATAAACCTGTTGATCAAAAATTGCCTTAAACCTACACTATTTATTTATTTTTTAGTTTTATTTAGTAACTTTCAGGAGGGTATACTCATTTTTGCAACATTTTTTTTACTTTGATAAGAAAATCTTTTTTTCTTAAATAATTTTGACTTTCCTCTTTGATAATTGATCAAGTAGGCTTGTTGGGACATCATATCTCCAAAGAACGCTAACATGTCTTCTAAGTAAAGAGTAATTTGTGAATTTAAGTTTTAGAGGGGGTATACTCATTTATGCTGTGCACTGTATATATGTATGTTTTGTGTGTGTGTGTGTGTGTGTGTACTTGTTTTTGCTACATTGGATAGTAAAACCTGAAATTTTTGACATTGTGGGGACCGGCCTGTGGTCCAATGTTAAAAAATGATTAAAAATAGTAAATTATGTTTATCTGAAAGTGTAACGATGCAAACATGTTTTCTGTGAGGGCTAGGTTTAGGGTTAGGGTTGGGTTAGGGGATAGACAATATCATTTGGTCAGTATAAAATCTATAGAAGTCTATGGAAAGTCCCCACAATTCACAAAAACAAATGTGTGTGCGTGTGTGTGTGTGTGTGCAATAATTGGATGGTAATAGTTACTATGAAATAGACCTTGTACCAACTAGCCCTGGTTTACCCTAAAATGTTTCAAGCAAAATAAAGCACTTTCCATTAAGACTATGAGATTAACAGCTCAGAGTAGGTGGACATGCGTGATCATGGTTGAGGAATCAACCTCACATGTATATGGATGAGGTTTGTAAAGCATGTGGGCTGAGGCACGTGTGCCTGGGATGTTCAGATCGATTGTCTTATCTCACTAACTATATAGCCAGTGGGAATGTGATGGGATCCATTGATAACTCTTTCCTGGAGATTACCAGTATACTGCCATTCAGCCCATAGAAGAAGAATCTATCAGTGTGTAACATGTTTTTTAATCCATCAGAATTGATCTGTCTTCTTGATTAACTTTCTGAAACCAGCTACAGTACATTTTGTATTGCATATCTCGCAGACGGCAATAGGATTTTGAATGCTGATTGGACATGAGCCGTGTCCAACCATAGCAGTCCCAGGTCACTTTTTGACACGTAGTTATTGGTAGAATTGACAGAGTCCCGCAGAGAGCTGTGTAGAGTTGCTCCTGCACTTTCCTGGCTCCTGGAGAGCCTGTCAGTTCACAGGGCCCAGGGCCCTGCTCTTTCTCACTGCCGATGAAGGCCTCAAGCCCCCATAGCCTGACACCCCTCCTGCCCTGATCCTTGGCCCTCCATGTGCATTCCTGAAGGGCTTGGGCGTCTTAGATATACAGCTGAGCGCCCCCGCCGACCCCGTGCCAGCTACGCAATGCCATCTGCCCAACATATGTTTGTATTCACTCGTCTGCCTTGAGCAACGAACTCACCGGAGGCCAAAATACATACTTAGCTGCGTGTCTTTCTTGGTTAGTGTCTTTTTTTGAATGGCGTATATGTAGGTTTTGATTCTCTTAATCGATTTTTGTGTCATTGTTAGTGTGGTTATGAAAGTAGCACTTCAAAAGTAGCTTGAACCGGTCCAGGATGTTGATCCCAGAGTGTTTGATTCCAGGAACGGCGTGTCCATTTTTGGCTTGTTAGGGCGTTTAAATTGTCCATGTTCTGCAGAGCTGAAGTAACATAAGTGTCAGCCCGCAGCGGCAACAAACATGTCAAAGCGGGGAGCTCACAGAGTCCTGCACGAGGTGTTGCTTATACAACATGGAGGCCCTGAAATCGAATGTGACAGGGCGAATTTGGCTGCTGCTGCGTGTGCACGCTGTGCTCAGCTGGCTGCTCTTTTCCCAAGAGCCTTTGCATCCAGCCTTCAAGCTGAGGCCTGGGAATAGTGCAACCTCATACATCAGGGGAGATCTGAAGTTGGCAGTTTCTGAAGTTCTCAAATGAAGACTAAGAGCTGACCGGCAAAGGCCAGAAGTTCTCGAAACTCAACTACGGGTTGGCTGCTTTCTTTTTTTAGTCCTATAGAAAAAAATATAATAGCCGTTTGGCAGACCATTTAGAGCAAGAGCAGCAGAGTTGGCCTAGTTAAAAGGGATATTTCAGCCAAAATTAAACTTACTCTTTCCAAATCAGAAGATGATTTTAAAGTCATTTTTCAACTGTTTTTGTCCAGTGAGGTTTAAAACAATGTTGGACCCCACTGACTTTCAATTTTAGTTGTTTTTTTTTTTTTAGTTACTCACCCAAAAATTAAAATTTCCCCATGATTTACTCACCATCGAGTTATCCTAGGTATATATGACTTTCTTTTTTTTCATATAAATGCAGTCTGAGTTATATTAAAAAATGTCCTGGCTCTTCTGAGTTTTATAATGGGTGTTGAGATTATGAAGTCCAATAAAGTGCATCCATCCATCAAAAAAAGTACTCCAGATGGCTCCGGGTGTATAATAAAGGCCTTCTAAAGCAAATTAATGTGTTTGTGTATGAAAAATATCCATATTTGAAACTTTATAAACCGTAATCTCTAGTTTTCTCTAACTGCTGTATACGCATTCACGAGAGAGTGGCGTTTCAACAGATGACCTAGGATGTAGAAAAACGTGGTAATAAACAGAAAAGTGCTGTGGAGAGAGCAAAACAAAACACCAGTCACAATTAGAAATACAAAACAAGGATTTATAGTGAAAAATGTCAGAGGATTTCAATATAAGCTAAGAGAAGACTGGTTTTCTTTTGCTGTAAACAAAACTTGATTCTCGCAAGACTAGCATATTCTCACCAGAGCTTATGCTACGCCTACATCCTACATCATCTGCTGGAACGCCACTCTCTCATGAATGCATGTACGATAGAGATTACAGTTTTAAATATGGATATATTCCTTACACAAACACATCGATTCATTTTAGAAGGCCTTTATAAACCCCTGGAGCCATGTGGAGTACTTTTTATGATGGATTTATGTGGTTTATTGGGCTTCAAAATCTCAACACCCATTCACTGCCATTATAAAGATCAGATTATAAAAAGATCAGATTATAAAAGCCAGGACTTTTTTTTTATATATATATAACTCCCGACTGTATTCGTCTGAAAGAAGAAAGTCATGTACACCTAGGAATGCTTGAGTGTGGGTGAATCATGGTGTAACTTTCATTTTTGGGTGAACTATCCCTTTAAGTTTCAAACATTATCAAGAATAGTGCAAGCTACAACAGAAGATGCATTCTTGTGTGTTCCCTGTTCCATTTTTGGGTGAACTGTTTCTTTAAAATTTCAGCCAGGTTGTTTGTGTTCAGTCTGTGGGAAGCATGAAAAGTTCTGAAAGGCTAGTTTTTTATTTTCACATTACTGTACAACATCTCCGCTTTGACTTCCTAACAGTACTGAGACATTGTTCTAGAGCAATTAATTGTAGCCGTTGGATCTTGTATGTTTCATTATGTGCTTGTTTGTTTGCAACAGGAAGCCAGTTCATGGTGAGAATGCGTTCCACTTGTTGGGAAATGGCTCTTTCATTATGACAAGCGAAGAGAAAGTGATTGTGCGACAATTCGGACACCTGTTGAGAGGATGGGCAGCTATTGACAGGCCTGATTCATGGCTGAGAGGCTGCTCCGTCCGTCTTCAGAAGATCTCCCGCCGGGTGCTGGGCCGTTTGAAGTCTCCTCCGGCCCAGGGCTGGAGACGTTAGTACAGCAGGCCGCCTCTGTCAGGGGTCTCGGCATGTTACCCAACTCGGCAGCTGTTCTCGTCTTCTCTCTTTGACACGGACTAAGCCTTGCATAATGTCTCTGTCGCCCACAACGGCACCTGTAGGAAATCTGTTTACGTAAAAACGCAACCAAAAGGGCCTTACCTAATCTACATTGTTTGGAGGAGGATTATTTTTCAAAGAGGATTGTTTTTCCAAGACTGATCGTGCTTTTAAAGTCCACTAAGTAAAGACCTGTTAATTGAATTGCAGGATGAGGGAAAAGTTCATGTCAGACATTAAAAATAGGCTCAAACGATATTAAAAAGGTTTAGGGCAAATTAAGATAAATTATAACAGACATGGATTGGGTTATCCAACACATTCTAATATGGAAGTGTTTATAATGGTAGTATTTGCTGTAGGGTCTTTAACAAATAATTATTTGAGTAAAAAAAAATGTTTTAGAGTAAAGGTACTGTATTACAATAAAGAGATTCACTATTGAGAACAATGAGATTAACAATGCTAAATTTTGAAACATTCATTTTGGGTAAAAATTTGCTTAGTTGTTATTAAAACAATGCCACAATTAGGACTGTCACTAACGATTATTTTACTAACGGTAATCGAGTAATCGGATGATTATTAATTTTGTTGTAACAAAAATAGACCTAAGTGAACAATAGCCTTATTTAAAATGACTTAAAATCTTTGCAGTCACTTTTGATTAATCTAATGCATCCTTGCTGAATTAAAATATATTAATTTCTTCCAAAAAAACGACTCACCCTAAAGTTTTTAATTGTAGTGTAAATACACCAAATAATGCCATAAATGAAAATAGTAAAAATAGCAAGAAATTCAGTACATGTGTAATCATAAGAGCTGCTCTGTCTATTTATCCTTATTCTATCAATGTTTTTATAGATTGGACTAAAGTGGGTATCTATATGAGTACAAACAGACTAGAAGTTCTTGGAGTTGGTATTGTGTTGAAGCCTTGGTCATGTGGTTTCCCCCCACGGAACGTTTCCTCCAGTTTCTTGCCTAATAGTAGCAGCTGGATTTTCACTGACCTTAACACTGGTCACACAGAAAGACTCGTGTGTGGAATCACATGAGCTTGTTATATTGGGATGGGTGCGCTTTTGAGAGAAATGACAATACTTCAATATGACTTAAATGGGTTTCTTCACTTTTAGTGAAGACTCAGTTTCCATTTGACTCGTTTAAGATGTTTAGTGTCATTTAACATTGCTCATTCATCCCTTCTGCTTCTGGACATTCATCATCGACCGCTCGGGTCGAATGTCAGCTCTTATCACCGCTCGCGACGTGTCGGGTAGAAAACGAATAATGATAACGCAAGGTCGCGGTTTAGCGATACCAGTCCCAGTCCATCCCCCAAAGTCTGTTTTAGAGGCGGCTTTTCCCCATGTTTGGAGCCCCTGCTTTCAGCAGGAGGTAGCAGGTTGATCAGCACCCATTTGTCAAGCGGTCCCACACTGCGCCGAGACCCCATTAGCCCGTCTTTGAACGTCGCTGTCTCAAACCGTCCCATCGAGACCCCCCTGACGGCCGGTCGCACCAGCAGCCCGCGGGCTTTGGTGAGAAAACAAAGCCCTTCCATTGCACCATCACTCACCCTCGCATGTCTGTCATCTGTTTTTCTTAGGAAACGACTTTCAAAGTTGGCCGCATTAGAATGCGGGGGACCTCAAACGAAGCGTCAAGAGATGATAGGGCGAAGGGGAGGGAAACGTCTTTTCTTCTTCCCTCATTGACCCCCCTCCAATGCCCATCCCTCAACAAGCTTTGAATCGACCTGCCAGAGGATACGATTGTCGGGCCACTAATCTAAACATGAACTTGCACATTAAGGGCAACTTGTTGATACCTAAAGAGGCCTCTCCAAACACAAAGGGTTTGATAATAGGACATTAGCACCTTGACGGACTCTTAAGTGCCAGACTCATTGGAGTTCACTACTCACCACTCGATTTTTTTTTCAAAGCCACAAGATTTTAATCTCAGTTTCACTTTGAGTTTAGTTTCACACACGTGTTTGCTCTGGTGTTGAATTGTGCAATAAGCATAATACAGTTGGTTTGGCTGTGATTCACCAAGATGAAATGACCAAATTTGTGTCAGGTTTTACAGGAATTACCATTTAAATAGGGCTCATTTTATACATTTATGCAGCCTTGGATCCAAGCGATCTCACGCGCTAAATGCCAAACGGCTCCTTTTTAAGATTTTTATTAAATTAACCCATATTTATCTATTTGTTTTGTTTTTCCCTTAAGTTTCAAAATAAGTCTGTCATGCCCATAGTCCAAAGTTGCGAGGAATGTTTGTTGGATTTTGTCAGTTCACGTCAAAACTGGTTTTCATTTTCGGTTTGTTAATCTTTGTTAAAAAGCTTTTGTTTATTCTTCGAGGAGCAAAACAAAACAAAGGCTTAGTAGCAGAGTGAGAACATATGTTTGCCTTATCTGCAAGTTCATTGCATATGTGGGTGTTAGTGGTAAAATGATTATTTCGGACCACAACACCTCCATCCAATTCTTCTGACACAAAGCTGCTGTTTTTTCACACCCTTGCCCTTGTGTGCTAAGTGTTACGTTCATTAGCACCTTGGTGCCAACAGAGCACAGTGTTTTGCCAATGGCCATTGATTAGTGTTATCTGGGGAGGTGTGTGATTTTACTGTTTTCCCAAACTGAAGAGTGAGCAGTGATTATCAGTTAATCAGTTCAAGTCTAAATTAAATTATGTTTGGTTCCTTTGAAATGGATAAACGAGTGAGTTTTACAAAAAAGTGTCATGCCCCTGTGGTTTTACTCCAAAATTAAATGAAAGAAATTAAATTTTATTTCTTTTATGAAAGAAATGAAAGAAAGAGATTATATTTTGACCAAAAAAAAAAATAAAAAACAGCTATCTTAAACCATTCTGAAATATATACATTTGATTGATTAAAAAATCCTAAAAGCAAAAATAATTATATGCCATTTTGCTGCTCAAGATTTATTATTATCAGTGTTAAAATGCTTGACTATATTTTGTCTTTACTGCCACTTTTGATCAATTTTAAGCACCCATGCTGAATAAAAATAGTAATATGTAATAAAACTTACTCTAAACCTATATTTTTATATTTTTTCTTTCTTTGCAAAGAAAATGTTGAAAATGCGAAATAATTTTATTTGGTATATATATATATATATATTTTGTTAGGAATTTTCTGTACCGCCTTTAACAAAAGAGAATCATTATTGAAAACAATGTTCAGTTTGGAAACTGAAATTGCTTAATTTTCATAAAACATATTGCCAAAATTAGGGCTGTCACTAACAGTTATTTTGGTAATCGAGTAATCAGTCGATTATTCTGATGATTAATCTAGTAATTGTATAATTAGCATTAATTTTGCGGTTATAAAAATTAGCCTTATGCAAACAGTGTCTTTAAAATGACTTAAAATGCATATTTTGCATATAAAATATTGTATTACAGTATAGAGATTCACTATTGAGAACAATGAAATTGACAGTGCTTAATTTTGAAACATTCCTTTTGGGTAAAAATTTGCTTAATTGTTATAAAAATACTGCCACAATTAGGGCTTTCACTAACGGGTATTTTGGTAATTGAGTAATCGGTCGATTATTCTGACAATTAATCAAGTAATCGGATAATTATCATTCTTTTTGTAGTAATAAATTAGACCTAAGCGAACAATGTCTTTAAAATGACTTAAAATGCATATGTTGCATATAAAATACTGTATTGCAATAAAAAGATTCACTATTGAAAACAATGAGATTAACAGTGCTCAATTTGAAAATGTCATTTTGGGTAAAAATGTGCTTAATTGTCATTTAAAATAATACCACAATTATGGCTGTCATTAACGATTATATTGGTAATTGAGTAATCGGTTGTTTATCCTGACGATTAATTGATTAATCGGATAATTATTAAGGCGGCAACGGCCTGACGATTCTTCCTTGTTTAATATTGACTAAACAACATTTTAATTCAAATATCCACTTAATCTTTAATATTTGGCCGCTTCTTTATGACAGAAATGCTACAGCCACCACAATATCTTGAATATGTGGACATCAAAACTTTTATTTCTAAATCATGATGGACAGTTAGCATATTGAGAAAGACATTGATATATTCTTTTGTGTTTGCATAGGATTATGAATGATTTACCCACAAACCTGATGAAATGGTGCACGTTGTGTTCCCAAATGAACGTTATAATAAACCCAAACTTTTGGGTTGGACACGCTCCACACATGTAAATATTAACTGTTTTTGCGGAGCAGCATTTACTGTAAACGGAACCGCTCTAAAACGCACATACATAACAAAGCGCATATATTAAACCTGCAATGCATATATTTGTTTAATTGAACCGTAGCGTGACAGCCCTAACCACAATACAAAAATAAGTAAATAAATAAATTTGGTTCCTCCTTTTCTAAAAACGAAATATAATCTCTTTATTTTTTATTTGAATTTTGAAATAAGCTAAGACCGGAGTTGTATTGTGACATGCCTGTCTAAGTTACTCTTTTGTAAGTATTTTTCCTGTATGAATCCTTTTCTCATGGTTACTTGTACAACTGCAGAAGTCAGCGCTCTT
Organism: Labeo rohita; assembly: GCF_022985175.1. Taxonomy (NCBI): domain Eukaryota; kingdom Metazoa; phylum Chordata; class Actinopteri; order Cypriniformes; family Cyprinidae; genus Labeo; species Labeo rohita. Next base: position 18,946,106 of record NC_066892.1, on the reverse strand, counting down.
CTGTATTCTGAAGGTGAGAGGAAGGAGAGCTTTGTTAAACTACATTTACAAGCCCTTGGGAATGACTGGGTTTCATATGCAGTCCAGTCTATAGGCCTGAAATAGTCTCTTGATTCCAGTTTTCTCGTTCGCCGTCGCAGCAGCACCGAAAGACTCATTCAGGAGCAAACTAACTCTGACATTTGGAGATTCCTTCCCTGAAACAAACCCTATCCTTTGTCTGCTTTCTTAGTTACGCTTTAGTGCAAAAACCAGGGATTGAGATCCTCTCTTAACTTGATATGTGACACGCGTCTTGCGGTTAAGAGCTGCTCTACATTAATCATCGCCGAGTGTTTCTCCTGAGAACCAACTTTCAGTGGGTAATTGTAAGCATATACGAGACAATGAAACTCTTTGTTGTGTAATTAACCACAAGTAGTAGGAAACACTAGCCTAAGATGTGTTGATTTATTCATTTAAAAATAATTTTTTGACAACCTGTAATTAAGGGATGTCCTTCCCCAAATTATAGACTATTAGTTACGCTCAGTGTCTTCAGTGACAGCTTGAAAGTCATGGCTTGTTTAAAGTTGCATGAGAGGATCTGTTTGCTTTTAGTGTAATCAAAAATACAATAAAAACAGTAATGTAGTGAAATATTTTTCTGTTTTAATATACTTTAAAATATCATTTTAAAATTCCTGTGGTGGTTAGCCCGAGTTTTCTTTAGCCATTACTACAGTCTTCAGTGACACATGATCCCAAAATAGTTTTTTTGTAACAATGTAATTCTTGACTATCACTTTTTATCCATTTAATATCCTTGCTAAATAAAAGTATTTGTTTCTTTAAAAAACAGAAAAAGAAAAGCCATATTGACCCCAAACTTTTGAATGGTAGTGTATATTGTTACAAAAGATTTCTATTTTAAATAAGTCCTGTTGTTTTTAGCTTTACGGTAATCATAATTTCCTGAAAAAAGTATCACAGGTTCCAAAAAAAATTTAGCAATACAGCTGTTTCCAACATTGAATATAAATCAGGATATTAGAATGATTTCTGAAGGATCATGTGACACTGATGACTATGGAAGCCCATTTCCCACTTTTTTTTTATCATTGCATGATATAAACTTTTAATTGTGAGTTATAAAATCAGAATTGCAATATATAAACTCACAATTTTGACTTTTTTCTCAGAATTTCTTTCTTGCAAATGCAAGTTTATATCTTACAATTCTGACGTTTGTTTTTGCAATTGCAAGTTTGTATCTCGCAATTCTATTTTTTTTTTTCACAATTGTAAGTTTGTATCTCATGATTCTGACTATTTTCGCAATTGTAAGTTTGTATCTCATGAATCTAGCTTTTTTTTTTTTTTTTTTTTTTTTTTTTTTTTTACAATTGAGAGTTTGTATCTTGCAATTCTGACTTTTTGTCACAATTTAAGAGTGTATCTTGCAGTTTTTACTTTTTTCTCGCAATTCTGACTTTTTTTTATCTTAAATGCGAGTTTGTACCTAGCAGTTTTTTCTTGCATTTGTGAGTTTCTCACAATTCTGACTTTTTCTCACAAATGGAAGTTTGTATCTCGCAATTCTGACTTTTTTTCTTGCAAATGCAAGTTTGTATGTCACAATTTTGACTTTTTTTGTTGCAATTGCAAGTTTGTATCTTGTGATTCTAACTTTTTTCATAATTGCGTATTTGTGTCTCGCAATTCTGACTTGTATCTTGCCATTTTTTTTCTTGCATTTGCGAGTTTCTCACAATTCTGACTTTTTCTCGCAAATGCAAGTTTGTATCTCGCAAATCTAACTTTTTTCTTGCAAATACAAGTTTGTATCTTACAATTCTGACGTTTGTTTTTGCAACTGAGAGCTTGTATCTCGCAATTCAATTTTTTTTTCACAATTGTAAGTTTGTATCTTGTGATTCTGACTTTTTTTGCAATTGTAAGTTTGTATCTCGTGATTCTAGCTTTTTTTTGTATCTTGCAATTCTGATTTTTTTTGTCACAATTTACGAGTGTGTCTTGCAGTTCTGACTTTTTTTCTCACAATTGTGAGTTTTTTGCAATTCTGACTTTTTTTTTTATCTTAAATGCGAGTTTGTATCTAGCAATTTTGACTTGCATCTTGCCATTTTTTTTCTTGCATTTGCGAGTTTCTCACAATTGTGACTTTTTCTCGCAAATGCAAGTTTGTATCTCGCAAATCTAACTTTTTTTTCTTGCAAATGCGAGTTTGTCTTGCAATTCTGACTTTTTTTTTCCAATTGTAAGTTTGTTTCTCACAATTCTAACTTTTTTTTTTACAGTTGTGTGTTTGTATCTCACAATTCTGACTTTTCGTCACAATTTACGAATGTGTATCTCGCGATTCTAAATTTTTTCACTATTGCTTGTTTGTGTCTCGCAATTCTGACCTCTTTCTTGATAAACTTGCGTGTTATAAAGAGAAAAGTCACAGTTGCGAGATATATACTCACAATTCTGAGAAAAAAGTCAAAATTGTGAGTTTGTCGCAATTCTAACTGTTTATTAAAATTGCGACTATTGTGAGTTTGTATCTCACAATTCACAATCTCAGAATTGTGAGTTTTGTGTCATGGAATTCTGAGAAAAAAAGTCAGATTTGTGAGATGAAAAAGTCACAATTACCTGTTATTATTATTATTATTATTATTATTAATTTATTAATTAATTTATTTTTTTATCAGTTATTCAGTGGGGGAGACAGGCTTCCATAGAAGGCTGTAGTAATGGCTGGTAAATGATTATTGAATGACATTTTAAATTATATTAAAACAGAAAAGTGTTTCAATTGTAATAATATTTCAAAATATTACAATTTTATTGATGAGCAGAAGACACTTTAAAGGAAATAAAAAATCTTATTGATCCCAAACTTTCGAGCTGTAGTGTATATGTTTTAAATATACAGCTAAGTTTAGACATTTTTTTTTTTGTTTTTAAATGTTTGTTTTTGAACAAAATTTCTCACTAGTAATTTATTTGATTGAAAATACAGTAAAAATGAAATATTAGTACAATTTAAAATAACAGTTTCTATTTTAATGTTTTCAAATGTAATTTATTCCTGTGATCAAAGCTACATTTTCAGCATCACTACTCCAGTCTTCAGTGCCACATGATCCTTGATGCTTATTTGCTCTTCGAGAGACTTTTTTTTTAATACTATCAGTGTGGAAAACAGTTGTGCTGCCAATTTTTTTGATGATAGGAGTGGCCACATGCATTTGTGAGCAAACATGTACATTCATCCTGTAGACCTGAGGATGAGAATTGTGGATTTCAAAGCAGGGGTTCATTAGTCGCCCAATCAATTATAAGCACCTTAATCAGACTTATCTTATGGAAATGAGAGGAGCAATTTGAGATTGTTTTTCTGTCTGTCTGGGACCCCCTCTCATCTTTCAGACATCATGAAACGCCCGTGAACAACGAGTGCACCAGGGGTTAACGCGGATTACGACCGAGGTGTCACACACTCCTGCTGCTAAAGCAAACAACAGGCTTTTTGTGTGTGTGTGTGTGTGTGTGTCTGGTATGTCTTAAGACAAGGATCTTGATGAGTTGCCCTAATGTTGTCAGGATCCATATATGCGTGCGAGTGAATAAAGATGATGCTTTTCTTTTTATTTCAGTCTTTCTTTTTTAGATTATTATTAGAGGAGAATTTTGTCGTTGGTATTTCGGAGATGCACGTGCCACAGGATGTGTTTAGAGATGCATGACAGGGTTTTATATGTCAGATTAATATACCTTTTGCATTTTCTGATTGGAAAAGGAAGCTCTCTCTGCGTGGTCCTATCACATCTTCCTCTAGTCTCATGTGCATAGATTAGAGAGGAGGAGAGCACAGCCAAATCATACAGCAAAATTAATGATGGTGTTGTCAGTGTCTTCATGACATTTGTTTTGTATTTTTACTTTTTGGAAAGAAAGTAGTTTTATTCAGCAAGGATGTTTCTAGTTGAAAAGTGACAGTAAAGACTCTTTATGTTACAGAATATTTGCTTCAAATAAATGCTTTTATTTTGACATTGATTGAATTTAACAAGGATAATAAGGTGTTTCTTGAACACCAAGTCAGTATTTTAAAATGATTTCTGAAGGATCGTGTGGCACTGAAGACTGGACCAATGACTGCTGAAAATTCAGCTTTAAAAAAAAAAGTTTCACAGAAAGAAATTACATTTTAAAATAGAAAACTTTGTTTTAAATTGTATAAATATTTCACAACATTGAGACTGCAGCCTTGTGCATAAGACTAATTTTCAAAAACATTTTAAAAAATCATGTCACCCCCAAGCCTGTTTGTAATTATTAATGTTTTCAGTCAAAAAAAAAAAAAAAGAATATAAATAAATAAACATTATAAAATATCATTTAATATATTTAAAAATGCAATTTATTTTTCATAAAAGTGGTGTGCATTACTTTTGCATATGACTTTTGCACTGTATTACAAAAGCTATATTGGAAGTACAGATTACTATTATATTTTATAATTATTTTCAATTTTAATATATTTTATTTTACTTTAAATTTATCATAAGAGTGGCATGCATGACTTTTGCATATGACCTTCGCAGTACAATAAGGTAAAAATAAAATTAATATAATGTAAAATAGTTATTAATCAAAAAAAGTAACATAATTATTTTTCATTTTAATATATTTTAAAATTAACTTTATCATAAAAGTGGTGTGTATGAATTTTGCATATAACTTTTGCACTTTATTGTAAAAGCTTTAGTGGAAATGCAGATTACAATTACATTTTAATTATTATTTTCAATTTATTTTCAATCCATATAATGAAAGTTAATCAGCCAAAAAGCCAAATAAATAAACAAATAAATAAATAAAAAGTAATGTGTATGACTTTTGCACTAAAATATTTTTTTTCAATTTTAATATATTTTAAAATGTTTTTTTTTTTTCCATAAAAGTATTGCATGTGACTTTTGCACTATATTGCAAAAGCTATAGTTGAAGTACAGATTATAATTACATTTTAGCAATAATTTTCAATTTATTTTCAACCCATTTAATGAAAGTTAATTAGCCAAATAAATAAATAAATACACCATAAAAGTAATGTGTATGACTTTTGCACTAAAATAATTTAAAATAATTATTTTTCATTTTAATATATTTTAAAATATAATTTGTTTTTATTTTTTCATTTTTTTATTTTTTTTTTTTTTTTTTTTTTATAAAAGTAGTGTGTATGACTTTTGCACTATACTATAAAAGCTATAGTGGAAGTGAATATTATACTTACATTTTAACAATTATTTTCAATTTGTTATCAATCCATATAATGAAAGTTAATCAGCCAAAAATCCCAAAAATAAATAAATAAAAACACCATAAATGTAATGTGTATGACGTTTGCACAAAAATAATTTCAAATAATTATTTTCCATTTTAATGTATTTTAAAATGTAATTTGGGGCAGATTGCAATTGCATTTCACATTTACATTTAAATATTATTTTAAATTAAATTTGTTTCTATTTACACAAATGGCTTCAAAGGACTTGGAATATTATAGACCATTTTTTTATGAAAGTTTTATATTGTATTTTTTTATAATTTGACACCCAACAGCCCAGTCCCCATTTCTTGAGAAAAGAGCAGCAAGGAACATACTTGAAAATGTTTTAAGCAGAAGAAAGTTGCAAGTTTGAAATAACATGACACATGATACAAGTAATCAATGACAACATTTTCATTTTGGATTGAACAGAATATACTTATTTAGAAATGCTTACGAATTTATTAATTTACATAAATCGTGTGCTTGCAGTTTTGTAGCTGCATCTGATAATACTGCAGCATTATACAGACAATCTCCATACCGACAGGTACTTGATTTCTGGAACAGGATGTAAACCTTGAATAAAATAACTCTGTTTAACATCAAGGCTAGTAAGCACGTCATAAAAATATTCTGTATCTTTGGAGTCATGTATCTTTGAAATCCAGACGTGTAACCTTGCGAGTATAACGGGATGAGACTTTGAAATGAGATTTGCAGGATGAAAAGACGGTGCATTGATTTATAAGAAGTCAGTGGGCAAGAAAATGTTTTCAGAGGCTGGAGAAGGCCACAAGGTCCGCCATTAATCCCCTGACCTCTGATAGGAGCAAAGAAGAAAGGAAGACAGGCGAAAACGGATAGGGAGAGAAGACCTTGTCTGCTCTGTTGGTTTGATGGGCTCAGCTGCAGGAATGGCTGGCTCTTTTGTTTGAGGCGCTTCGTTCGTCTTGCGCTGCACCCTTTTACGACTCCCCTCTTAGTTTTACTATCTACGATCTAATTAGCTCCGTCCTAATCATGTGTTAAATTGCATTACCTGGTGTTTACTGTCTGTTTGCCATGTTGTAAAAACGTGTGAGGGTGCCTGTAAACTCACATCGCAATGAATTTGATGACTTTCCCCTCCTTTTAAAGAGCTTCTGGTACGGGAGTCGCAGGACTTCAGGAAGAAATGTAACCTGCAGAGTTGGCATTTAAAGAGCTATGTCCTGCACAGAGCATTGTGGGAATGCTAGTCAGTACATTTTATTGCTTTTATTGGACTGTACTTAAAGAGTTAAAATCATACAACTAATATATATATATATATACATATATATATAATTTCGTGTTTTTTTTTTTTTTTTACATAATCAACAAATTCACAATTTGTATTTTAACAAAAAACCCAAAAATGGTTATTTAACTTGATTTATGCCCCACAGTTTGTGCCACTGAATAAAAAATAAAAAAGTAATTTTTTATCTTTTTTTTCTCAGAATTGTGAGCTATTAACTCGCCATCCAGAGTTTTTCTCAGAATTGTGAGAATTAAACTTGCAATTTCAGGTTAAAAAGTCAGGACTGATAGATATAAACTCACCATTATGATTTTTTTTCTCAGAATTGTGATATAAACTTGCAGTTGTGAGTTAGAAAAACTGAATTGCTAGATATGAACTCGCCATTATGACTTTGTTTTTCAGAATTGTGTGATGTAAACTCATAGTTGCAAGTTAAAAAGTCAGAATTGCGAGATTAAAACTCACTCAGAATTCAGATATAAACTTGCAGTTGCAAGTTAAAAAGTCAGAATTTTGAGATATGAACTCGCCATTATGACTTTGTTTTTCAGAATTGTGTGATGTAAACTCATAGTTGTGAGTTAAAGTCAAAATTGCAAGATATAAACTCACCGTTCTGACTTTTTTTTCTCAGAATTCAGATAGAAACTTGCAATTGGCAGTTAAAAAGTGAGAATTGTGATATAAACTCGCCAATTTGTGATATAAATTGACTTATAAACTAGCAGTTGCGAGTTAAAAAAGTCGGAATTGCGCTATTAAAAACTTGTCATTATGACTTTGTTTTTCAGAATTGTGTGACTTTTTTTTCAGAATTTAGATATAATCTTGCAGTTGCCAGTTAAAAAATCAGAATATTGATATAAACTCACCATTGACTTTTTTCTCAAAATTGTGATTATAAACTCAGTTGCGAGTTAAAAAGTCAGAATAGCGAGATAGAAACTCATCATTATGACTTTGTTTTACAGAATTGTGTGACTTTTTTCTCAGAATTTAGATATAAACTTGCAGTTGCGAGTTAAGAAGTCAGAATTGTGAGATTGAAACTCACCATTCTGACTTTTTTTCTCAGAATTCAGAAATTAACTTGCAGTTGGCAGTTAAAAAGTCAGAATTGTGATATAAACTTGCCATTATGAGTGTTTTTCTCAGAATATTGATATAAACTCACAGTTGCAAGTTAAAAAGTAGTAGTATTGTGAGATATAAACTCACCATTATGACTTTTTTTCTCAGATTTGTGCAATATAAACTTGCAATTGCAAGGTAAAAAGTCAGAATTGTAAGATATAAACTCGCAATTGCGAGTTAAAAAGTCAGAGTTGCGCGATTTTAAAAACTCACCATTATTACTTTTTTTTTTTCTCAGAATTGTGTGATGTAAACTTGCAGTTGCGAATTAAAAAGTCAAAATTGCGAGATACAGAATTGGACATTATAACTTGCAATTGTGAGTTTGTATCTCACAATTCAGAGGGAAAAAGTCTCATATTTTTCTGTTTTTCTCGCAATTCCGAGTTTATATCCTGCAATTTTTAGAATAAAAATCAGAATTGTGAGATATATAGTCACAATGACCTTTTTTATTCTTTATTCAGAGGCAGAAACGGGCTTCTATAGTATCCCATCCTGTTACCACAGGATTTTTCTCGTCACGAAAAATTTGCATTACTCTGTATGTGACATTTAAAGAAGTAGCTTTATTTTGTTAATCGAATTCCATTATTATTATTTTCCATAAGTTAAGATCAGCCGTTTATAGAAAATGAAATCAAACAAATATTGTTTTTATTTATTTATTGAAAATGTTTATTTACATCTACAAACCAGTATGTACTCCTAAACTTTTTTCCCTAGAATTTTGTTTTGTTTTGTATATAATTTTGTATTTATTTTTATATTAAATTGAAACATCCATAGAAACATATTTGCAAACTGTATTTAAACATTATTAGCTATGCAACCTAGTTAACAAAAGTAGGAAACAGGATTGAAAAAACTGCAAACGTCATATAAAGTGAATAGAACGTAAAAGAAATTGTGATACATGTTTTCAGGATTTTGTAACATCATAAAAGTCTTTTACTGTCACTTTTGATTAAGTTGATGCTTCCCTGCTGAATAAAAGTATTAATTTCTTTTAAAAAAAAACTTTGGACCCCAGACTTTTGAACATAATGTAATTATTTAGTTTAACTTTCTGAGGTTGATTAAAGGTTGATTTAAAAAATGAACCTCAGAATGAGTTTCAGGTCCCGTTTTGTGCCATTACAGTCTCTCACAGACGTACTCTCTTTTTGTTTCCCAAGGAAATGGACTGACATTTCTGTAATTCGCTCAGCATGCCACAGTTACCATTATTGGATTTCCTATGAAATGCCATTATTTGCACACCTCCTCTTATGCAATCAGAACCTCTGACATCAACGATGAGGCTCACGTTACGAAAATACCACTCTATTTCCTCGAACACCATTGCAAATGCTCCGAAATGCATATGCGTCGCTTAAACTAATAGTCCAATCAGGCACATGTTACACATTCATCAAATCCAAGGCACACGGGTCCAAATGTGCCAGGATTCGAAGTACGTCAGATCCCTGGAGTGGCCAGGCCCTTTGATACAAGCAATCCAGAATGTATTGTTTTTTGTAAACACATCTCAATGATGAAACGTCCGCTGATTGTGCCGCACGTTCTCCTGGCAACAATGTCAAGTTTTCCCCCAACAAATTGGCCAACGTTTTGGGGGTGGAGGGCGACGCAGTCGTTTTTGTAATCAACGTCGAGTGCCGTGTTTGCTGGGAACGCAGATGGAGAGGGGGCGTCCGGACCCTGCGTGCTTGAGTAATGGGGAATCTTGCACGCCATCAGGGATGGGCCCTACTCATTACACCATGCATTAGAGCGTTTTATTAGTGCGTCCCGTTTGGATATGGAGTGGTTAAAGCTTCCTCTGAGGCCGCTATGGGGGGTGTGGAATTGCGTATCGGGACGGAGGGGTGTAAAACGCTGTCTGACTGCAGACACTCTCTGGTTACAGGATTCAGTTACACGCATACACACACATGCACACCTTTCATCCAGTCCAGACAGTCTGTCACTGTGAGAAAAAGATAGGTGATGTTATTGAGATCATATTGTGAACAATTCATACATGCATGTTTCATCAAAAAAATGCAGGACTTTTCCAATCATTTAGTTAATCCATGCCCCTTAATGCTCATGTTCGTCTGCTTCAGACGAGTACCTACATCGCCTACATCTCAACATTCAATCCACAACCGAGGCATAGAAACACGTCCTGCCCTGCATATTTTCTTTTTCGATATCCACTCAAATTTACAGCACAATACAGAAGAAAAAAAATCTACATCTGTTGTTCAAGCAATATGATGTCTTGAGGGATTTTTTTTTTAAATACCATGTATTGATATGTATTTTTAATGCTTACAGAGTACAGCAGGATCCTGAAAACTGATTTTGAATTCTTTAACAGCTTTTGCTTTAAATCAAAGTTTGTAATGTCATGAGCTGGTTGGTTTGGTTCCTGGTTTATAACTTTTGAACTGTTTTCTTTTTTTTTTATTATTTAATTCCAGTGGGGAAAAACGAATAGGAAAAATACTTCCAGAACCAAGTTCTGAAACACGTTATTTTCCACACACACTACATTATTGTTGCTCCTCTCTGCCCCGCCTTTCTGAAACGCGTTGATTTTAACAAAGTTCATCGTTCTGAAAAGCACGGTGTGCTCTGATTAGCCAGCTATTCAGTGTGTTGTGATTGTCCAAATACCTCAAGCGTGTGACGGAAACGTTACGCCCCTTACCATGTTGTAATGCCGTGTCCTGGCACGACAAGACAAAAACAATAAAACCCATTATAAATGAGGCATTTGTTAGATCCAGTAAGGACATTATTACTGATTTTAATGACTCATATTGTCTTTTTACGCGTTGAGTTGCATTGTGCCGTGTAAACATAACTTCATGTTTGTATTTGTGATCGCTAAAAAGACAAACAAGTCTCTAAATATGAAATAAATACTTCTTTAAATATGAAAATGTACTTACAGGCTGTGAGTCAGAAGGGCCAGACTGTCCTTGCAAAGTTGGAATTGCCCCACTTTATTCTGTGCACAGCCGGCATTGTAGGCTACTCTCTCAGGTTCAGGAAACAATCCTCCGTAAAATGCGGTGCACACACTTGAATATTTGGATTTTAAATATAACTTAACCACTGATTTCTAGTTGTGTACTCATTTAGAAGGCCAAACAAAGTGCTTTTGCAACGGGAAACACAGCATCTCCACAACATGGTGGCGGCTGCAACAATAGTACAGTACTTAACTTTTATAAAGAATATCTCTTTTGGTTTCAGGTTTAATCTTGCAACTTTACAGATCTTATATATGCACGAACAGTTTGTAACACTCCAAAGATAAGGGAAAACATGAAATTGCATCATAAAACCTTTTTAAATCCGAGAGCTTTCTGACCCTGCATAGACAGCAGCACAACTACCACATTTAAGTTACGAGAATACTTTTTGTGCGCAAAGAAAGCAAAAATAACTTTGTTCAGCAATTTCTTCTCTTCTGTGTTAGTCTTCGTGTGGTGCTGTGGACGTATAAAACAGTCTACGCAAATGTCTGAATATTTTGACAGAGGGGCTGACTTGAATTTTTTTTGTCAAGCCTTGCTTATTTAAACCGGAATATGCAGAGGATAAACTAAGAGAGATGGATGTTCTATGTCAGAAGCAGCACCACACGCATACATCATAATACTCTTATGAACGCACGATGAAGACCAACACAGAAAAAAAGAAATTGTTGCAAGTTATTTTTGTTTTCTTTTTTCACAAAGTATTCTTGTAGCGTTATAACATTACAATTGGACCACTGATGTCACATGGACTATTTTAACAATGTCCTTACTACCTTTCGGGGCCTTGAATGTGTCAGTTGCGTTGCTGTCTATGCAGGGTCAGAAAGCTCTCGGATTTAATCAAAAATATCTTAATTTGTGTTCTGAATATGAACGAGGATCTTACAGGTTTGGACCAACATGAAGGTGAATAATTATTGACACAATCTTAATTCACTAGTCAGTTGTTCCACAAGGTGGCAACACTAACCCGGGCTGTTGTTTCACAGTAGAAAACAAAAAAAAAAGAGATGGAACAACAACAAAATAGCGGAGAATTGCAACAGTAGATGGTTGCATTGACAAGCGCTTGAGTGAGAGGGTTATGAGATAGCAGCAACTTTAATTTAAAGAGTACAAAGACATTTTTATCTGTCATAACTTATGGAGAAAATAGAGCACTCGCTGGATGATTCTTCCTAGGGCACATTTGTTGACTGTCTATGTTTTGCGCACACTATCAAATGTGACCCTGGACCACAAAACCAGTCATAAGGGTCATTTTTTAAAAATAAATTAAGCTTTCCATTGATGTATGGTTTGTTAGGATAGGACAATATTTGGTCGAGATACAACTATTTAAAAATCTGTAATCTGAGGGTGCAAAAAATATTCAGAAAATCGCCTTTAAAGTTGCCCAAATAAATTTCTAAGAAATGCATATTACTAATCGAAAATTAAGATTTGATATATGTCATGACTACAAATTAACTATGGATTTGCTACACTAACCGTAGTTTAATCATGGTATTTGTAGTAAAATTTTGGTTATACAAAAGGTAGTCAATATGGCGAAAAACCATGGTTACTACACTTTCACTATAATAAAACCATGGTTAATTTTCGTAATTGTAAAACTTGAAACAAGGTAACTCAGGGTTTTGTTTACCAAGGGTTTCGAATGACCCAGGGTTAAATATTTCATATGTGAAAAGCCCTTTTGAGTATCCTGTTATTATCTTAGCCGTTCTCTACTGACAACAACAGTGTTGCAAAGTTGTTAGCTTAGCGAAATGCTAAGTCAAACTGTAATGTAGAATGAGAAGCTTGTGTGGAGCTGCTGTGTTGTTTTGGAGCTAATATTAAGACTTCAAGAAAGCAGTGAATGGCCTAGAGTGAACATGGGGGCTGCAATCTCAGTGGTCAGTTTATTATTTATGCAAATGACAGGAAGTGATTACACGCCCGCACCAAACCACGGTTTCCTCACTGTTAAGCTTATGATATAAAGGTCTTTTCCACTAGGTATGCAGTGACATGACAGCTGCCTGCTGATAAGCAAACCTCCATTTGCATTTGCTCTGTTTTTTTTTCCGGTCTGGATATTTGTTATGATGAAATCTGTAGATGGGAAGGAAAAGAAAGGACTGTGGAGGGAAACCCACCAAATGCAGTTCTCTGATAGGCTGGCCTCGTGTCCGCCCACAGTTTTCCATTTTGCTTTAGGCAACCCGTGCGGACCAGATTATAATATATGTGATTATAATATAAGGTAGAGAGGCGATAAAAAATGCTCCGGGCAGAGAGGAAGGGAATCCTTTTTCCATAGTGGCATCCCTCTATCATAGAAAGTTGAATTGTGTGATGTCAGTGGAAGACTAGTTTTATGATCCCATGTTAAAACTGCAGAATTAACACTGTAATTCATATAGTCACATATCTGTTTGTAGTTATATATTGTGTAAACACAAACTTTTATTTTGGATGCGATTAATCATGATTAATCGATTTGACAGCACTAATACTTATATATATACATATAAAATATATATTTTTAGATTTTTATATAAATAATATATATACACACATGTGTAGTTATATATTATGTAAAAAAATTATTTTGGATGCGATCTGACAGCACTAATACTTATGTATACATAAATTATATATTTTTATATTTAAATGTAAATCATATATATATATATATATATATATATATATATATATATATATATATATATGTGTGTGTGTGTAGTTATATATTATATAAACACAGACTTTTATTTTGGATGCAATTAATCGTGATTAATCAATTTGACAGTACTAATACTTATATATACATATAAAATATATATTTTTATGTTTATATGTAAATCATGTATATACACACGTGTGTAGTTATATATTATGTAAACACAAACTTATTTTGGATGCGATTAATCACAATTAATCGATTTGACAGCACCAATACTTATATATACATATAAAATATATATTTTTAGGTTTTTATATAAATTATATATATACACACATGTGTGTAGTTATATATTATGTAAACAAAATTATTTTGGATGCGATTAATCACGATTAATCGATCTGACAGCACTAATACTTATCTATACATAAATTATATATTTTTATATTTAAATGTAAATCATATATATATATATATATATATATATATATATATATATATATACGTGTGTAGTTATATATTATATAAACACAGACTTTTATTTTGGATGCAATTAATCGTGATTAATCAATTTGACAGTAGTAATACTTATATATACACATATAAAATATATATTTTTATGTTTATATGTAAATCATGTATATACACACGTGTGTAGTTATATATTATGTAAACACAAACTTATTTTGGATGTGATTAATCACAATTAATCGATTTGACAGCACCAATACTTATATATACATATAAAATATATATTTTTAGGTTTTTATATAAATTATATATGTACACACACGTGTGTAGTTATGTATTATGTAAACACAAACTTATTTTGGATGCGATTAATTACAATGAATCGATCTGGCAGCACCAGTACTTACATGTACGTATGAAATATATATTTTTAGATTTTTATATAAATCATATATATATACACACATGTGTAGTTATGTATTATGTAAACACAAACTTATTTTGGATGCGATTAATCACAATTAATCGTTTTGACAGCACCAATACTTGTATGTACATATAAAATATATATTTTTAGATTTTTGTATAAATCATATATATACACACATGTGTGTAGTTATATATTATGTAAACAAACTTATTTTGCTGTAGTTATGTATTATGTAAACACACTTATTTTGGATGCAATTAATCATGATTAATCGATTTGACAGCACTAATACTTATATACACATATAAAATATATATTTTTATGTTTATATGTAAATCATGTATATACACACGTGTGTAGTTATATATTATGTAAACACAAACTTATTGAATGCGATTAATCACGATTAATCGATTTGACAGCACCAATACTTATATGTACGTATAAAATATATATTTTTATGTTTATATGTAAATCATGCATATACACAAGTGTGTCGTTATATATTATGTAAACACAAACTTTTATTTTGGATGCGATTAATCGTGATTAATCAATTTGGCAGCACTAAAACATACATATAAAATATATATTTTTAGATTTTTATATAAATCGTTTACACGTGCGTTGTTATATATTATGTAACCAAACTTATTTTGGGTGCGAGTAATCACAATGAATCAATTGACAGTATATATACATATAAAATATAGAATATGTTTTCATATTTATATATAAATCATATATACATGTATGTGTGTATTTATATATTATGTAAACCCAAACTTTTTGGATGCGATTAGTCACAATTAATTGATTTGTCAGCACTGATAAATATATATATATATATATATATATATAGAGTAAGTTTTTCCGAATTTAAAGGGTTATTTTGTTTTCCCTGGTAACAAAAAGAAAAATTTTGTTTTACAGAAACTTTTTAGTGACTGTCTAAGTCTGACTTACCGACATGATGTCAGCGACATACACTAGATAAATGCGTTTTTTTATTTTTATTTCTTTGAATTATGGCGGAGCGGGTTAGTGCAAGGGTTCTTTCTGATTAATAGTATGAATGTATGTATTTTATACAGGGAGTGACTGTTTTAAGCCGTCTCGTCAGATGTTGAGGTATGCGGTACCCTGCACCTCTCCCATGTGGTTTGAGTTTTGACATGGGAGGTGCCATCCATGGTGTCCGAATGACGAACAGATAAAGCAGCCCTCTCCGGCCCTAATGACGCATGACATGCTGCTGCGTTTTGGGTCCTAATTTATGGCTTCCTATGTCAGCAGAGTCCTTCTCTCCAGGGAGGTTCAGGCAATTATTGACCTTGCATTCTGGACACGTTCCATGAGAAGGCAGAATCTGGAATTTTGATTACGGTACTCCGGGCCTGTGTGAATGCAGATGTCTCAGCCTTGTTTTAAACACAGTTTGCTACGTCCAATGACAGGCAGGTGTGTTTAAAAGCATATTTTAGTATTTCTTTTCCCAGGAGGAAATACATTATAATTTCCAGTCTGGAAACTGTTCAGTTTACCATTGTGCAATTTGTAGCATAGGCCTGTGTGTTGTGAAACATCGTTTAGATAGATTTTATCAATAAAAAACAACATTTAGAGATGTTTACACATGCTGGAAAAGAATTTGTCCACTTTTAACTTTAATTGAATAGCTTGGACTGCTTCCATGTTGGCCTATTGTGGTGTTCTAAATACGTCTCATTTCAGGAATAATTATATATCAGATCTTTTCAAATGACCAGCCCAGATGATTATTTTATTTTGTTATTGAAATGTTTTTTCCCCTCACTTTTTTAATTACATTTTAACATTTACACATATATTTGCATGTAGCAGGAAGAACGGGAACAACAAAACAAAAATGTTTTCTATTAATTTAATTTAATTTAATTAATTTTAATTATTTAATTTTGTCTTGTCATTTTTTTTTCTTCTCCTTTGTTAAATCACATTTTAACTGCATATATTTGCATATAGCAGGAAGAACAGTAAACAACAACATAACTGAAAAGTTATTTATAAATGTAATTTTATTGTAGTTTTTTTCTAATATTTTTCAATTTTTTGTCCACCATTTTTTTTAAAATGAATTACATTACATTTTAACTGCATACATTTACACGTTTTTGCATATAGCAGGAAGAACAATAACAACCAATATTTTATTTATTATATATATATATATATATATATATATATATATATATATATATATATATGTACATATAGTTTTTATTATAACATTTTAACCATAAACATTTGCACATTTATTTGAATATATCTGGAAAAAATGTTTATTTATTTATTATTTTATTTTATTTTATTTTGTTTTATTTGCATGTTTATTTTTTTATTACATTTTACTTCAGGTATTATTATATATTAAATCATTTCCAAATAACCAGCCCCGATGATTATTTTATTTATTTTATTTTACATTTTTAAGTATTTTTCTCCACTTTTTTTATCACATTTTACTTCAGGAATTATTATATATTTTATTTAATTTAATTTATTTTATTTTATTTTATTTTACCTTTTTTCTCCATTTTTTTTTTATTACATTTTAACATTTACACATATATTTGCATGTAGCTGGAGGAAAAGGAACAACAAAACAAAAATGTTTTTTATTAATTTAATTTAATTTTATTTTTCTTTTGTCATTTTTTTCTCTACTTTTTTACAGAAGTAAAATTTTAACTGCATACATTTGTACATATATTTGCATATAGCAGGAAGAACAGGAACAAGAATATAAGCAAAAAGTTCATTTTATTGTATTTTTTCTTATGTTATATTTTATTTAATTTTTTTTCTTCACTTTTTTTTTGTTTACGTTAACCGCATACATTTACACGTTTGTGCATATAGCAGGAAGAACCACAACAACGATTATTTTATTTTATTTTATTTATTCAGGTGTTTTTTTTAAATTTCCTTTTCCACTTTTGTTACATTTTAACTGCAAATATTTACATATTTATTTGCATATAGCTGGAAGAATTTTATTTTATTTTTTAGAACATTTGCATTATTTAATATCCACTTGCACATGCAAATAAATGTGGTATTGTAGATTGGTTTAAAAAAATGTAAAATTTATTCTCGAAAAAGTTTATATTCTGTTTTGAATTAATTTTTTTGTTATATTTTAAGTTTGTCAGTATTTAATTTAAAATATATATACATTTAGTTTGCGTTAACATTGACACTGGTTCCTAATGGTTATTCACACCTAACCCTCTTGTTCTTTTTCACCTGTCTGATTAGATTGTCCTAAATCAACAATTGGTGTTGAGAACAG
This sequence comes from Labeo rohita, assembly GCF_022985175.1. NCBI lineage: Eukaryota > Metazoa > Chordata > Actinopteri > Cypriniformes > Cyprinidae > Labeo > Labeo rohita. Next base: position 18,928,402 of record NC_066892.1, on the reverse strand, counting down.
AGCATGTGTTCAGGTGAAAGACAGTGTGAAATGCTAGTGGGCAAGGGGGCTTTTTATTTTAACCTTGTTCGCATAACAGGGAGTAGGTTTTATCTCTCCAAGCACTGAAAAAAATTTAACGCTTCCATCCTGTGCAGAGCGCGGCTGACGTTTTTACAATTAGCTAGGAGCCCTGCAGACGCGAGTTTAGAACGTGTTGATGAGCGGCAATAAATTACGTGCGAATGTGCGGAGCGTTTATCACTCGCCGTTTTCACCGTTAATGCTTCAGCGACAGACAGAGAGAGGGTCTCTTTGTTCTTGTCTGTGTACTCATCTCTCTGATGCTCCTACAGAAGTGTCGGAATAGTCTGGAAGCTGGATTTGATAAGCGGCTGAAATTCCACATCTCCCTCCTATTGGTTTCTTCTTTATGTGTGATTTCACAGCCCATTGAGCCGAGGGCTCTGGTATGTCCTGCTTCCAGAGTGGCTCATTTGGAATGGCGCTCATCTGCTCCTCGTCTGATATCCGGCCTGTTCCAGACTTTATGGATGTGAAATATAGGTGGTGTAGGATGGGGAGCCTCTCCGCTTTGGGCGCGGGACGGCAGGTTTCCAAACGAGAGGCAGGAATGTTACTGTGAGTTGTCTCCAGAGCTTTGATGTCTGAGGAACGGTGGGCTTTCTGTGGGATTCTCTTTCCATTGGCCTCTCACGTTACCGTTGCGCTCCGGAGGGCCGCTGGCCGAATGGATTTATATGCCCCTTTTAAAAACAGGAACAACTTTTTTCCCACTGTACAATAACCTACATGTATAGCAGATCTCTCATAAAGTGACTGTGCACATTTCAAAAGGATTGGTCACATGAAAATGATCTTTCTGTCATCATTTACTCAACGTCATGTCATTCCAAACTAGGACAGAAAAATGCATTTGTAAAGCCTAAAAAGGAACACAAAAGTGCCATAAAAGTGGTCCATAAGATGATCCAAATGCCTAAAACTACTTGGCGAGTAATAAATCATTTAGACTTGTTTAGTGAACTAAACCAAACAACTCATTTGACTCTTTAAAATGATTCATTTAGGAATTCAACATCACAGCTTAAATTTCATTACTAAAAAGTTATTTAGACTACGTTTATGGAGTTTTGGGGTTCTTTTTGAAGCTTTGAAAGCATAAGTATCCATTTATTGTAATATGGAAAAGATCGACCAGCACATTCTTAGCACATTTATCCTTTGTTTTCCACAAAACAAAAGTCATATAGATTTAACAAGTTTTATTTATTGAGATGTAAAAAGTCATACATATTTGAGTGTTGTAAGTATTAATCAATTAATTGCATCCAAAATAAGTTTGCTTTTACATAATGCATGTTATTTATTGAGATTTTAAGTCGTACAGATTAAAGTATTTTGTGATTAAAGGTCCATTCATACCAAGATTGATAACTATAACAATAATGACAGAGAAAATATATTGTTGATATCACTTCCAGAAAGTGTTGTCAAATCGATGAATCGCCATTAATCACATCCAAAGTAAAAAATTGTGTTTCCAAGTTTCATGAGTATTTTGTGATTAAATGCACATTCACACCAAGAATCATAGCTATAACAGTCACGACAGAAAGACTATATTGTTGAAATCACTTCTAGAAAGTGCTGACAAATCGATTAATCGCATTTAAAAAAATAATAATAATAATTATCATATGATTTATTGAGATTTTGAAAGTCATACAGATTTGTGTGTCATAAGTTATAGTATTGTTCTTGTTGTGAATGGACCTTTAATCACAAAACACTTATGGCACTCAAATCTTTATGACTTTTAAAACCTCAATAATAGCATATATTATGTAAAAATCTTTTATCCCATTTACCCCAAGAATGATAACTGTGACGACAACTATATACAGAAATTATATTGTTGAAATCACTTAAAAAAAGTGCTGTCAAATCAATTAATCATGATTAGTCGCATCCAAAATAAAAGATTGTGTTTACATAATGTAAGTTATTTATTGAGATTTTAAAAGGCAAACAGATTTGAGTATCATAAGTATTTTGTGATTAAATTCCCATTCACACCAAGACCCATAATAGTAACAATAACAACATAGAGAATATATTGTTGAAATCACTTTCACAAAGTGCTGTCAAATCGATTAATCGCCATTAATCACATCCAAAATAAAAGATTGTGTTTCGAAATTATACAGAAAAAAAAAATTATACAGATTTGAGTTTCATGAGTTTCAGGAGTGTTTTGTGATTAAATGCACATTCACACCAAGAATCATAGGTATAACAGTAACGACAGAGAAACTATATTTTTGAGATCACTTCCAGAAAGTGCTGTCAAATTGATTAATCTTGATTAATCACATCCAAAATAAAGTATTTAATTTACATAAGATTTATTGAGGTTTTAAAAGTCATACAGATTTAAGTGTCATAAGTATTTTGTGATTTCAAGCCCATTTACCCCAAGAACAATAACTGACAACGACATTGTTGTTGAAATCAATTCCAAAAAGTGCTGTCAAATCGATTAATCGTGATTAATTGCATCCAAAATAATAGACTCTGTTTACATAATGTATGTTTTTTTTTTTTTTTTTTAAGTCATACAGATTTGAGGGTCATAAGTATTTTATGATTAAAGGCCCATTTACACCAAAGTTGATTACTATAACAGTAACGACTAGAGAAGTTATTGTTGTTGGACTCACTTCCAGATAGTGCTGTGAAATCGATTAATCGTGATTAATCGCATCCAAAATAAAATATTTAATTTACATATGATTTATTGAGAATTGAAAAATCATAAAGTTTTGAGTGCCATAAATATTTTGTGAAAGGCCCATTCACACCAAGAACAAAAACTATAACAATAACAACATAGAGAAATTGTTGTTGAAATCACTTCCAGAAAGTGCTGTCAAATCGATTAATCGCAATTAATCACATCCCAAATAAAATATTGTTTACATATTGTGTTATTTATTGAGATTTAAAGTCATACAGATTTGAGTTTCAAAAGTATTTTGTGATTAAAGACCCATTTTGCACCAAGAATGATTACAAACAAGAACTGCTAAATCGATTAATCGTGATTAATCACATCCAGAATTAAAGTTTAAATTTCCATAATGTATGTGTGTGTACTGTGTATATTTATATGGATATAAATATACACAGTACACACATGTACATTATGTAAATTTAAACTTTAATTTTGGATGCGATTAATCACGATTAATCGATTTGACAGCACTTCTTCCAGATAAAAACATTGACAACCCACTGCGACTTTTAAGAGCTTGAGCATTTAAAGCAGCAGACGACATAACTAGAGCATGCACTTATATATCTTAAACAGAACGTTATCGTACATTGATGTGGATGCAAACATGGTTATCATTATCGTAATCTTTATAGTAATCATTCTCTGTATAAACAGGCCTTAAATGACAGACTTTTCATATTTTGGTGAACTATCCCTTTAAACTGCAATAAAAAGTTTTCCTCCGTCTCCCCTCCTTAGCGGCTGTAATAATTGTTTAGTCTAGGACGAGAAATGTCACAACCTCACCGCCGTGAGTCATCCATAAATTTTAATTCTTCCATTTAGCTCTGATCCTCTGGCATTAGCATTTTGACGAGAAAGCAGCTCTGATTCTTTTGATGTCAACAGCCTGTAAAGTTGTGTAATAAATAAAACAAAAAGCAGGATTTGTGTTTCCATTCACTTGCACAAGCTTTGAATGGCTCAGAAACCCATCTGTTGGACAGTCTGGGAAAGCCCACCGGTATTGGAGGCTGAGCCCGAGCGAAAGAGATCGTGTCTGTGTGTACACCTGCAGAGTGTTTGATTGCGTTTCAGATTGTGGGCCTGTTTATAGTGCTGCCAAAGACGCAGTGAGCGGTTCCTCGTCGTCAGTGGTTAATGGAGGACTAAATGGGCTGTGTCTTCAGCAGCATGTCTCATAGAGATGAGGTGGCAGAGAAAACAAATGATGAAATGCCGATCAAAGGCCAGCAGGGGGCCAGGACTGATGCTCTTGGAGTGGACCGTGGATGAGCTTTGGTGGGAAGCTGTGCCGGACCATGGGAAAAACCCACCGATCGACCAGATGAGCGCTTAAGCATGGGCTTCATCTCTCCCCAGTACAAACATGAGATGATCAGGTCTAATAACGTACACTACTACGCCCATCTCACAAATGTTCCCTTTTGAACTGAATGTTCTCAGAATCAAACACACTTACGCTCGCTGGAACTATGGCTTAGTGATTGGCACAGAGAGATTGAGCCATGGTGCTCGTGTGGGAAAAAGTTTGGATCCTGTACTATCTGTACTTAGGTGATCAAAACTTTGCTAGTTTACACTTTACGTAAGTAGAAGACCTTTTAGTATAATTTTAAAAATGTCCCCCTTTAGGCCATTGTTTAGGTGTCTTTTTGCTGTGAAATGTTTAATATTTTTTTGTAAAGTAGACATAAGAATAACCTTTTTATGGTTAATTATACTCCAAGATCAACACTTCCTAGACCGAAGCAACTTAAGTTTACTTCATTATCTCTATTAGGGCTGCCCCCTTGTAGTCGACTAAGCATTAGTCGACGAAAAGATAGTTGGTCGACCAAAATGTTATTAGTCGCTTAGTCGCAGAAAAAAAACCCAACAGGAAGTGACAAAGTCACACAGTCCGTGAAGGACAGATCATTAATGGCTGGTCTATGAGGTAATACAATACATTGGGCAGGACATCCGAACACTCACCTATCATTCATCGACCTCAAATATGGCTTTTCATCTGAAAGATGTATGTAGTAGCAACTTTACAAAAAATGTGCACTATTGAAGTGTCTGTGCGGAGTGTGAAAGCTGAATAGTAGCGTGCTTACTGCATAACAGATGGAGGTGATGGTGTGCTCACTTGCACTTAAAATACTGTCATTTTGGCCATACAGATAAATGAAATACATCTTTTGAATCTGTAAAGACTATGTTTATTTGTGTGCATTCAGAATAACAATGAAATGTTGCGATTTTGTAAAATAATGAAAGCAAACAGAATGCGCTTTCTGCCGTCTCAGTGTCTCTGAACTTGAGCGTAAAACTCTGTGTATACTTGCCTTACAGACTTGAAAAATATATAGAGAGTGAAATATCCACTATTAAATAAACCAATTCAAACAAATATTCTCAGATTATGTAATTTGTATGAAACATGCAGGCGCATCACTACTGCAGAGATGACAACTTCATCTCTTGAGCCGAAAAAAAAAGGAAGCACAAGTTGTCAATAAATTATTAAAATGTTAATGGAGTCTTTTTATTGTTTTTCCCAGACACATTTATAATTATCAAATCTGCCAGTGCGCTGTGGCAAGCTTTTTTTTTAAGGTGCATTTGAGTGCTTATTAGACAATTAAATGCTCATTATTATGATTTATGTGGTTTATTAATCAACGTGTGACTAATAGTCGACTAATGCTTAAAATGTACGACTACTAGTCGACCAGAAAAATCTTTATTCGGGGGCAGTCCTAATTTCTATACAGCATTTTTTTAAAATATTGTGTTAAAATGTGGGTATCAAATATGACACACCAGGCTTTCAAGAAATATTTAATTGCACATCTTTCAATCGTTATTATATTGGTTTGCATTATGTTTTACTCCAATATAAAAACTCAGGAGCTTTGGTTATAAAACTATGCATTTAAAAATCATCTAAAACATATTATTGGTAGATACAGAGTGACGACTGATATTTATATGCATTTTTTTGTAAGTAGTCTGCTAAACTGTTATAAAAATCATAATTTACATTACAAGCTATTAGAACTTTATCTTACTTTTTGACCATAAAATACCAGAAACTTTCCCAAATTGCATATGTTTGCTCAGTTTGCGTCTCTGAATAGAACATTTTTCTTCCTTGAGTATGAGCTCTATATTCTCCTATATGCTATATGAGCTATAAAAGCCTGATATATCAAATGTGATACATTTTTTAAAAAGATTTTAAAAAGGAGTCCAATAAAATATTAGATTTTAGTTTACATATTATTTTTATGTCAGGCTTTACAGGGTACATTTAGTCATCAGCAGATGCAAAAATAAGGAATCCCCTCATGTCGTTCCAAACTCGTAAAACTTTCGTTCATCTTCGGAACACAAATTAAGATATTTTTGATGAAATCCAACAGCTTTCTGACCCTGCATAAGAGTGTTGGTACTCTCATGAAGAGACACAGAAAGTATTCTCGTAGCTTCATAAAATTACGGTTGAACCACTGATGTCACATGGACTATTTTAACAATGTCCGTACTACCTTTCTGGGCCTTGAACGTGTCAGTTGCATTGCTGTCTATGCAAGGTCAGAAAGCTCTCTGATTTCTTCATAAATATCTTAATTTGTGTTTCAAAGATGAACGAAGCTCTAACAGTTTTGGAACGACATGACGGTGAGTAATTAATGACAGAATTAAAATTTTGGGTGAACTGTCCCTTTAAGAATTTAAGCATACAACATAGAACAGTTCTGAATCCTATAGTAAATCAGTTAAGCAGTGATTTGCGTGTTAAAACACTGCATTTGGAAAAAAAAAAAAAAAAAGAACTGTGTAAGTTGACATAATTCAATCTTAGCGAATCCCCCTCTGTGTCTTTACCACAGGGACCAACTGAATAGTTAATGCTTGCTTTCTACGCTCCATGTCCGTGAGTGATAGGCTGTCAGATTCTCTCTACTTCAGCTTGAAGCCTTCCATGTTATCCTTGTTGGATGCCCCCCCTGTGAGAGCCAGGTCGATAGAGGTGCTTGGCCCTGTCGATCCATCACCCCCCTCTCTGTCCACAAATTGGCCTCAAAGGCACAGAGCTCATCTCTTGGGGAAAGAGCCACTGTTTAGCCAAGGCAGTGAAGGAAATGAAAATGCAATCAGGGAAACCATTAAACTGGCTTAGAAAAATGAGTCCTCGCTGTCCTTTGACAAAGTCCTCCGTTCGTCTTCCTCCTCTGTCTTTTAGTCCACACTGAGATGTTTCGCTTTGACACATTCCACGTTTTTTTCCGTTCGTTTGAATCCAACGGTGAGCTGATGAACGCGTCCCGCAAAGTAGCGCACTTCGAGATTTATCGATTGAGCTGGCTAATGCCTTCGCTGAGTGGTGTTATCTAAAGCGGGGGAGTGATGTGGGGGTGTCACTTAGGGTCCCGGGACAGCGCTACTTCTGATCTGAAGTTCTCAGCGACAGAGATTGACCACTTCCAGGTTGGGGGGCTAGACTAAACATATTTCAGCCCATCAGTGATTCGGCCTATCTCATTAGAAAAATAATGATGTAATTGACTGTTGTTACAATAGATAGTCGGATATTTATCTTTGAGCCCTCTGTTTGGTGATGGGCGGCCGGGCCTTTATCACAAGCCTGTCTCCCCCCGTGTGATTCATGGTCTTTGTCTGGCAGCGCAAAAGCAGATGCTGCTTATTTACTCAGAGACTGTAATGGCACACACACAACACCGGTAATTACCCTTTTGATTGCAATTTATTGGCCACAGGAGAGGATGAGTTATACGCTTTGTACCGTAGAGGCATCTGCATCCAAATCCATCAAAAGTCCAAGCTGTAGATGCGTAGATAGCTGTTTGAATGCACCGTAAACGTCAGAGTGAATTGAGTCACGAAGAACGTTTTTGATTCAATTTAGAGACACGTTTTGGTTTTGATTTATTAGACACTTTGAATTTATAACTCCATTCACTTCCATACCGTGCATATGTTCCCTGAAGTAAATTAAACGCATATTGAGTATTAAGTCGGTCTGCGGATGATTTATTTGGCATTCAGGAAGTCATTTTGGTGCAGTCTTGAGAACTGTGCGTTTACCGGGAAAACTCAGAATGCCTTTAAATTATCGTCTGGAATATTGAACAATTTCCTGGCTGAATAATGTCCTGCTTATTGAGCCTTATGCACGCTTGTCATCAATCACCAAAACAAATTTAATTTAACCCTGATTTATTACCGGTCCAAACGCCTCTGGGAATTTACATGCAACAGGCTACAGCCGTACAGTATGTTTCATTATAGATTAGAGGTCGTTTTCCAAAGATTTCCCGACTTGATAAGACATTCCACATGTGAAATCCTCAAAAAGGGTTTTTGTAAATGTACCGATGTATGTGGTGTACAAAACTGGCCGTGATGAAATGACTTCATTTTTCACCGTTCGCAGTGATTTGACTGTCATCCCGGCAGATGTGATGGCATAAATTTACTGACGTGGCTCGTTGTCATGCGCTGTACTCATTTCCTGTGCTTTGGCCAGCTCAACTCCATTTTCACATTAGCACATGATGAACCATTCTTTAAGATGTTAAGTCAGAGTCTGGGTTTTTGTCAAGGTTCTGTAAGGTGATTGGATTTGTTTCAGGCCTGTCCTGTTTATTGACTGTAAGGCTTTGCAACTGTTAGCAACGAGCCTGAAAAGTAGGCATTTAAGTCGCTCTTAATGTGTGAACATCAACTACAGAAAAACATTTTAAACAAAACATTAATAAATTAAATTATAAAATTAAATAAAATTTATATAACAATACAGTTTGGAGTGAGTAATTTTTGAAGAAGAAGAAATTAATACTTTTATACAGCAATGATGAGTAAGGACATTTGCAGCGGTAAGATTTCTATTTTAAATGTATAGAAATGAATATATAAATCAGTGAATTAAAAAAAAATGTTTCTTGAGCATCAGATCAGTATATTAGAAGGATTTCTGAAGATGACACTGAAGATGAGTAATGATACATCACAGCAATAAATTACATTTTAAAATATTTTAAAATAATTGTAGAGTCCTAGAGTTATTATAAGCTGTAAAAATATTTTACAATATTTTTTTTTTACAGTTTTTTATTCTGATTAATGGTGTGCATAAGAGATTTCTCTTGAAATAAATAAAATAATAATGATGAATAGTTTTTAAATGATAGAGTTCTGCAAAATGAAAAGTTTACGATCAACAAAATTAAATGTTTTTTTAATTAATAAATAATGCATGTACATGCAGGCATTTGATATAATACAAAATGTATTATATCATGTACTATATGTATTATATTTTTATAATACATTAGGCATTTTCAGAGTTTTGTTTAATAAAACCATGTGAATTACTTGCTTTTGACAGTTTATTTGAACCAATTGTTGTTGCCTCATTTGCTATTATATATGTATTTTAAGTAATTTTAAAGGCTTTTGTTAGCTTAGGTCTATTTTTATTAACTCAGAAATTAATTATAATTATCCTATTACTCGAGTAATCGTCAGAAAAATTTACCAATTAATTACCAATTTTTATTTATTTATATATTTATTTTATTTTATTCATTCATTCATTCATTCATTTAAATCACATTATTGCAGCCTTGCTGTGCATAAGAGATTTCTCTCTTTCTTGAAAATAATAATAATAATAAAATATTTTGTAAATTATAGCGATCTGGGAAATGAATAGTTACTCAATCATGGCCAATAAAATTAAATGTTTTTTATTATTATAATTTTAATTAATATATAATAAACATGCATGCAGGCATTTGATATAATACATAATGTATATTAGTTCTATTGTTTATAATACATTATGTATTTTTACAGTTTTATTCAATAAAACCATGCGATTACTTGCTTTTGACACTTTATTTGAACTAATTATTATTGCCTTATTGCTATTATGTATGCTTTTTAAGTAATTTTCCAGGTTATTTTTGAGCTTAGGTCTGTATATATTATTTTCAAAAATGTATTTTAATTATTGTATTACTCTAATAATCGTCAGAAAAATTGACAGAATACTCGATTACCATTTTATATCACATTAATGCAGCATTGGTTTGCATAAGATATTTAACAATAAATAAATAAATAAATAATAGTAATAATAAAATATTTGTAAATTATAGAATTCTAGTAAATGAAAAGTTACTTAATCACTGTCAGGAACATTAAATGTTTTCTTTTATAATTATTTTAGTTAAAATATAAGAAATATACATGCAGACATTTGATATAATGCATAATGTATATTAGTTCTATTGTTTGTAATACATTATGTATTTTCACAGGTTTATTCAATCCAATTATTATTTCCACATTGCTATTATATATGCATTTTAAGTCATTTTTAAGGCTGTTGTTAGCTTAGGTCTATTAATATTATCTTTAAAAAAGTGTTATAATTATCCAATTAATCTAATTGTCAGAAAAATCTACCTATTTATGTATTTATTTATTATTTATTTATTTTAAATCACATTATGCAGTCTTGGTGTGCATAAGAGATTTCTCTCAAAAAAATAAAAAAATAACAATAATTTTATTGACCTCAAACTAGTGAGCAGTAGTGTATTATTGTTGTTTATTTATAAGGGTTTTAAGTTAAGAAAAATATTTGGACATCTCTTAGTTATCAAACATTGGTGAATTGTTTGCAGATGCTACTTGGTTTGATTATTTGCCTCTAATTCAAGACATTTTAGAAATGTTTAAATGTAAATTAAATATCAAAAACGTTACATCCTTCATAGTATAAGTTATGACTGATCTAAGATCACGCAATGTTTTATATATAACACTCATCAAAGTCTGTCCCATTTAAGATGGACACACATAAAGATGCAACAGGGTGCCTGAGACAATTAGCTGGCGTTATTTGATCCGGCCAAATACTGATTAATCAGGGTGAGGAATGCACACACATCTGTGCGTGTGTGGTGTCCGCGCCTCTCGTGAGTGGGTTGGGGCGCTGGGGGGTTTGGGTTCAGAGGGAATAGGCTGTCAGCTGTGAGAAATATGTCATGGTTGTTGCGTCCCATGCAGCACATCTGGTGCTCATTGGCAGGATGCTGGAGAGAGCATCAGCCCCGACAACCAGGTGGATCTGCCAATTCTCAACCCGCTTCTGTCACTGCGAGGGTCTCCCTGCACCCCTCCTTGCAACACTCTCACTATTCTTGTTTTCCTTCGCTCTTCGTCCCTCAAGAGCCATGACTCTCAGTCGTAGTCATTTTATTTGGTCCTGCTGAAAGGGCTTCAGGGATTGTGACAGACATGTTCTATAAGACTTCCTAATGTCCGGTTGAGGAAAGCAGCATCTGCCTGTAACATCTGACTGCCAACTCACATACAGTTCTGCAGGATGTATTTCCATTTTAAAGATGATACATTTAAGGACATTAATGGTTGGGCAAAACTTGTTTAATTTAGCTTTGTTTACCATTCACATTGGAATTTGGATTCACTTGGCCACCACATACAGGATGTTGAATGGAAATGACAGGAAGAAAAAGTACTTAGCTGTAATTCAAATACTTTCTTACAACAGAGGAATTTTGTTTGTGTAACAGAACAAACCTTTGGGACAAACCAGAGGTCAGAGGCCGCGTTAACCCGAAAATTGTCCGTCATTGACTGAATATTTTTATCAATGACAGAAAAATCTGAAGGCCGTCCGTCACTTTGACAGACTACACTGAGGGTGATCTATTGTAAATTGTAACTGTATTTCCCACCCCCGTCCTGTTGGTGGCGAGTGAGCTTCAGTCTGAAAGCACAGCATAGGATCCAGAACAAAAATGAAACTGTCACGATTGACTATAACTTTGATTACGCACAGGAGAGTACACAGAAGCTGCAACGATCTATCACGTCATATTAAAGAGTGTCAAAATTTCCTAATGAAATGGACAGAATTGGAAATCTGAGACTTTAAAAAAAAAAAAGTGACAAAAACCCTAGCCTATTGCTGTTTATTGGAAGGAAGGCACACTGTGTACTGTTCATTCATCAGCTGAAAACAGCATAGACCAAAAGATCGATTGGGATTTAAGAATCGATATTGGTTCATCAAAATGAGAATCTAATAAAATCAAGAAATCTTTTTTTTTTTTTTTTTTTTTTTAAACCCGGCCCTAGCATATTTTGTTCATATTAAAATGTGAACAAACATAAAAGTAATTAAATGTGTTATTAAAATTATAATCTGAAAATTAAAATGATGGGTAATAGTAGATTATGACAGAATTTTTATGACCCTGTCCGTCAAAATGATGGACAATGTTAGTCTAGCGCAACCTCTGATATATAACCTCTGATATATATATATATATATATATATATGTGTGTGTGTGTGTTATTAATAACCCAAACTAATGCTATTAAAAAAACTTGCATTAAAAAAAACAAAACAAAAACAAAAAGTTTAATTCCAAGAAAATTTCAAGTTAGACATGCTGGCTGGGCAACTAACTAATATATATATATATACTAATTAAACTAATTAAAAATGTATATGCTCCAATAGTATATAAACAGTATATAATCAAACTAAAATAATACTGGACATTTCTTTTAGATAAATTCTTTTAGATAAAGTTGAGTCGTCAAAACCATTAATAGAGTCATTAAAATTAAAGCAAATTTTAATTTTGCCATATAGCAATACACAATTTCCCAATATTTTTTTGAGTAACTTTATTAAAAATAAATATTAACATCAGATTTGAGTCTTACTGCATAAAATATTGCATAAAATATTTTGTAAATTAGAGCATTCTGGGAAATTAAAAGGTACTTAATGATGGTCAATAAAATTAAATGTATTTTATTATTTTTATCAATATGTAATACATATATATATATACATGCAGGCATTTGATATAATGCATAATGTTTATTAGTTTTGTATAATACATGATGTATTTTCACAGTTAGTATTTTTTTTTTATATATATATATATATATATATATATATAAAAACAACACATAAAGGCCTATAAGTGGCATTTTAGATGTGGAATTTAGATAAAAAATGAATAATTACTTTTCAGTTAATTTTTATTTTAGTTCGTAAGTTCAAAATTAGATTTATGTTGGTTCACCAGTTGTAAGTAAAACTTACAGACAAACTTTGTGGTTTAGTTGAAGTCTCTCCTTGGCTGTTCTGCCTGTAAAACAGGATATCAGTTACACCTGAGTTATCAGACATTATTATTTCAGCACACTGTGTCCGCACACTTGATTTATTGCTAATTTTTTGCATATCGGCCCGTAACGTGGCCGATTGGCAACGTGAATCCCACTCATTGGCTGGAGGAAATGCAAGCCTGAAAACGTTGACCTAATAACATTAGATAAACGTTAGATAAACAGAGAGCTGGAAGGAGCCAAACTAAACAGAGGGAGCAGAAAGCGTCCTGTCAGTCTCGGGTTTCTGATAGTAAGTGTTATTTAAAAAGCAGCTGATGTGGGTTATGTTGTCTCACTCAAAGCCATCTGTTTCCTTACCTCACACAGGCTGCTCTTAGTGCCTTGAAACAGCTGTCAGAACAAGGACTGGACCCGGTGGATGGACCAATCAAGGTAGAAAATGGATCATGTGACATGTATGTACATACGGAGCAGTAAGTACGCCCACACCACCCAAACATACAGTGACACCTCCATTTCGGGAAAGATCACATGTAAATGACCGCCTGCCAGAAGAAATCCGTTGTTTCGATGACATTATATACATGACAAAAGCCCTCTGAGGCAATCTGGGTAGCGATTGCCTTTTATATAAACTGTTAGGAGATTCTCAAGATGATTTAATGAAATGGACATGATTTATTCTTTTTTCCATTTAAATATTTACAGATCATCATGTTAGCGGCCTTGAAATGCTTCCCATGTGTTGTTCCAAGCAGAGTTAGCCTAATTTAAGCCAATATATTGGCCTGATTCTTGCATAAACCAAAATTAATTCAATATTTTGAATGCTGTCGTGAAACGTATGATCTAATATCAGTCCATTACTGAAGTAAATAAGACTTTATTTAAAAACATCTGCCACAATGTGAGTATACAGTGCTGGTTTAATAATTGATTGATTTGAGATCATTGTTCAAAGTTATGTAAAGGGGTGGGGGACACAAAATGCATCAGTTTTGCTCATAAATATTCATTTTGCGATTTGACGGTCATTTTGCCTAATGCGTCTGTTCACATCACCAGTTTTAAAGTTGTCATTTTTGCATCCGGCTACTGTGATTTTTCTCTGCACTGCAGCCAAACAAAACTCTTAAAAAGTTGACATGCCACTTCACGTATGATGGTTGCTTTTCACCTAAATACACAAAATAAGCTTTAAAAATAGATCAACTGCATAGTATTTCAGTCCCAGGAGAGCAGACCAAAATATTTGAGACTCATTTTGCAATCAGCAGCATAGCCAGACCCTAAAATTAACACTCGCCAAGCACCAAATGTGAGTGGAAATCCACATTGGTAAGTATATGAAACAATATGACAATATGGATTGCAAATACTAACAGTAATTATATAAATTTGTAATTTGATGCAGTATGTGATCTTTTCGTGTGAGGCGCTTCATGCAAATTTCGCTCCACACGAACTCCATCTCTGCAAGCAATGTGAGTTTGAGTCACTTCTAACATGCATTTGAAACCGCAGTGCACGCCAAACATCTTCCAGAGTTTGTAGTGAGAATGGTTTATGGTTTATGAATCTGTTGTCAATAAAAAAGAAGCATTTCAAAAGAGACATTTCCCTGCGGTTTTCCATAAAAATAAAAGCTTAACGTTTGAAAACAAAAACAGATTTATGGTTGTTTTTTTGTTTGAAAGCAAAAAATGATCATAAATATGAATTTTGTAATTGTACTGTTGTTAACTAATAAAATTAATAATAATAATAATATAGTTAAATGTTATTATGAACTAGTTTAGTTTAATAGTATTAACATATTTCTTTTACTTATTTTTTATGTGATTTATCATTAATAATATCAAAAATATGTTTTATAGTGCTGTCAATAGCTAATCGCATTTTTTTCTGAAATTAATCGTGATTAATCACACCTAACATTGAAGTTTTTAAATATAATTTTATATTGCGATAATTTTACATTTATTCTTCAAATCACTGTAGTAACAACATAAAGACAGGCTATTTTTAAGATTTGTTACATTTTTATGACCAAAGGTGAGTATCGCTGATACCAATATTATTAATGTCTCTTGGAAATTGTTATTTTTTCCCTAATATTTAATCATTGATTATAGTCGACATTACAGAATAATTGAGAGCTGTCAATGTTAACATTTATTAGACTTTAAAAAAATAACATAATTTAAGTTAACTTAAAACAATCTCTACATAAATCATTATCAAAAATGATCAAACAGTACATACTAAATTAAATATACAGTCAAACCAAAATTAATTCAGACACCTTCACATTATAATCATTATTTCTGTGTTACAGACACTTAAATAATAGAAGTACTGGGATAAAAGTTTATAGTTTGGGTATAAACACTTATTGTCTACAGTAGCGATCAAAACGAAGGTATTTTAACACTTGTACGTATTGTAACGCTTATCCTTTATCCTGTTCAAAAAAAGTATGTCATTGAATCATTCAGTCAGATTTCAGTAGTCAAACAAGTCTTAAAGGAGAAGTCCACTTCCAGAACAACAATTCACAAATAATTTACTCACCCCCTTGTCATCCAAGATGTTCATGTCTTTCTGTCTTCAGTCGTGAAGAAGTTATGGTTTTTGAGGAAAACGTTTCAGAATTTTTCTGCATATAATGTGACCCGATTTTGAACTTCCAAAATGTAGTTTAAATGCAGCTTCAAAGGGCTCTAAACAATCCCAGCCAAGGAAGAAGGGTCTTATCTAGCGAAACGATCGGTCATAGTTTTGAAAAATAAAAATTTGTATACTTTTTAAGCACAAAAGCTCATGTAGCACAGGCTCTGGGATGCGTGTCCACGGGTTCTTGGACGATTCGAATCTTTAATGTGACTCTGGAAGTAATGCGCGACACATATTAGGTTCACACATTCTGTTAGATTCTGTACTAGAATTAGTTCACCTGTTTCGAGTCTTCAGGTTTTTCGAGTCGTTCATTCATCTTATGGGGCTGTCACGTGATGCTGATTTTGCTAAAATGAACGAAAAAAAGATTCGTTCATTTTGCTGAACGAGACTCAAAGGTCCGAGTCGGTAAAATGATCCGAACTACCCATCACTACTATGAATCTCGTCTAAGTTCATCGTCTGTGTGCTCTGGCTCAAAAAGGTAGAGTATGTCGAAAAACTCCATCTTATTTTCTCCTACAACTTCAGAATCATCTGACATCATTGTACCTTTTTGTTTGTAAACAGCGTTTGACTTACTTGCACTTTCTTAGTCTTTGCGCGTTCGCTTTGTAAACACTGGGTCTGTAGTTCCGCCTACGTTCCGCATGACCGTTCGACGTGATTCGGTAGTACGTGAATGTGCATCCCAGAGCCTGTGCTACACAAGCTTTTGTGCTTAAAAAGCATACAAATATGTATTTTTCCGAAAATGTTATTTCCGCTAGATAAGACCCTCGTTTAGAGCCCTCTGAAGCTGCATTTAAACTACATTTTGGAAGTTCAAAATTGGTGCACCAATGAAGTCCATTATATGGAGAAAAATGCTGAAATGTTTTCCTCAAAAATCATAATTTCTTCACAACTGAAGACAGAAAGACATGAACATCTTGGATGACAAGGGGGTGAGTAAATTATTTGTGAATTGTTGTTCTGGAAGTGGACTTCTCCTTTAATGAAGTGAGACACTGACTGCTTCATTGACTGTTTTTTTTTATTATTTTGTTTAAATGAGTATATGATTTTAAAAGACTTAAGCAATGAACAGTTTGTCAGAACCATTAGTAAATTACGTTATTTTGTTTAGTTTTCTAATCTTTTGTCTCCAGAATCTTGAGAGAATCATGGTCTCCAATTTACTTTATTTAAAAATAACTGGGATTCTCAATTTATCCAGAATCATGAAGTTCTTGTTTAAATGTTGTTTATTACTGCATATAATTCATTAAAATGGAAGTTTAATTTCATAAAGTTCAAAATGGACCTACATTTTTTTGCATTTTATCTTTTTCAGTTGAATAAAAGACTATTTTCCCTATGTACATCATCATTGAGGACTTCTTAAGAAAAGATTAAAAATCTTGTCTTGTCTCGTTCTCGTGAACCCAGTCTTGTGTCTCGTCTCATGGGAAAAGTGTCTCATCACACGCCTATTCGCTATAGTTTAGAAAATGGTAATAAAATATGACAAGAACTCAAAATTAAACTGTCAGAACAAATTCATCTTGATAATGTCAGATAACTTTGATAGAAAGGTATGTCACAAAACGTGGTCAGGTCAAAGTGTCAAATAAATTTTTTGGTCCCAAATTGTTATAAATTTTACTAGTAGTCCACCGTATGAAGAATTTTTGGGTATAATGTCTTACAGTTTGCTTTATTTTGCTATCCTTACTTACATAAATTAACTAGTGTCTAATGAAGCTCCCTCGTCACTTGTACCTTTCCCGAGCTCGTTTGAAGTGAAGTTGGAGTGCGCGTCTGAAAAATGTCCTGTCTGATTTGGTCGTAAAGACACTCTACGACAAAATAAATGTACTTCTTGTCAAGAAATAAAGAGACGGATGCCACAGTTATGAGTGGGGTGGCCAACCTTAGCTCCACTCCTGTTAAACTGGAAAAATGAATTGCATACGTTAACGCACTAATTTTGACAGCACTAATATTTTAAAATTAATAATGGTAATTACAGTTGGACATGTCTCGCCAATTCGTTCTGCCTGTTATTTAATGAAATAATGCACAAAGTTTCATGGTCGGTAACATAGGTGTAATTTACGGGTGGGACAGGTGGGACATGTCCCCACCACTTTTTGCCAGGGTCGATATTGTCCCCACCACTTTTTTGAACATCTCGCGGCACGGACATACTAATGCTGATTAAAACATTGGTTTCTGTTAAATAAGATGCGATCTGGCACTGGAATCTGTTGTTTCTGAATGTTTCTGAATCATGCTGAATGTTTGTTGCGATGTTATTAGTGACGGAACATTCTCAGTCTCAATTGTCTTTACACACGAGCACCTCAATCTATAGCTTGATGTTGCGGAGACTATCTAAAAAACCAAAACAAAATACACATAGACGTGTCTCTAATCTTGATATAGGATCATTGATAAACATATTTGATTTTAATAAGGGGGAAAAATGGTGCAAGGGCAGATTAGAAACTGGAACCTCCAACACGCCTGATGAAAATTATACCACTAGACTGTATGGGAATACAAATAATTAATGCGCATTTATGTATTTATTCACTGACATTAATAATGTCAGGGCTAATAATACATATTATTATAGTACATGTAAGAATAAAACTTAAAAATGAGTTCTGTGTCAATACATTAACTGCACCCCCACCCACTTTTTAAAACAAAGTTACGCCGAAGGTCAAAATTTTCTCAACCCAAGTGTGGAAAAATGATATTTTTAAACCCTGAGTGGATCCATTTTTTGGCCAATCAGATGCCCTCTAGAACAAAAACGTCCTTCCACTTAATCTGAGCAAAAAAAAGTAGCAAGTCACAGTTAACTCTAACCTTTTGGAAAATATGAGCCATTCAAGTTGTCTACTAACTTCCTCTTTCAGTTGAAAACGTGTCAACGTAGAAACGAGAACTACTCAGAAAACTAACTAGTCATTCTGTTTTTACTACTTATATACCTCTCTGTTCAAACTTTGTATTGCTTCTTGTGTTCCTGTGCCCTCTTAAAAAATATAGTTTACCAAAAATGAAAAATCTGTCATTAATTACTCACCCTCATGTCGTTCCAAATCTGTAAGACCTTCGTTCATCTTTAAAAGACAAATTAAGATATTTTTGATGAAATCCGAATGACGCTCTGAATGAAACGGACACGTTCAAGGCCCAAAAAAGATAGTAAGGACATTGTTAAAATTGTCCATGTGACATCAGTGGTTCAACCATAATGTTATGAAGCTACGAGAATAGTTTTTATTGCAAAGCAGACAAAAAATAATGACTTATTCAGTAATTTCTTCTCTTCCGTGTCAGTCTTCGACATGTATTCACAAGAGTACTTGTGTGAGATGCTGCTGATGCAGGAGACAGATTTTCATTTTTGGGTGAACTATCCCTTAAAGGTGAATTACATGTTAAATAAATGAATGTAATCATAAAGCCATTTTATGTGGTTTTTAGTTAGTACGCTGTCCAGACACACACACACACCCACACGTCTGGTTTATTATCCTTGTGGGGAATCTCCATAGGTGCAATGGTTTTTATACTCTCCACACTGTATTTTCTGTCCCCTTACCCTAACCCTACCCCTAAACCTAACCCTTACAGAAAACTTTCTGCATTTTTACTTTCTCAAAAAAACTCATTCTGTATGATTTATAAGCTTTTGTACCCATGGGGACCTCAATTTAGGTCCCCACGGTGACGCTAGTCCCCATGAGTCTGTGTGTATTCAGGTTTAGGTCCCCACACACACACACACACACACACACACACAGAGTATAGTAAATATCAGTGGCAGGTGGAGCTTCTTTCTGATTTTGAGCTGCAGAGACAGACTAGATTTGTCCTTTAAATGTCAACGTCTGAACCCTGTCAGCTCATTCCACTTAATGACTAAAAGGATTACACACACACACACACACACACACACACACTGACTGAGCTTATCACTTTCACAGAAACATACACGCAATGAATTTTCCCTCAGTGGTATTGCCCACTTCCCCAATCTGCCCGTCCGCTGTGGAAAGCCTCACGCCACTTCACTCTGTGGCTTTGCCTGTTCTTTATCCTCCTGTAATCAGAGGGGTTGCTGTGGGAAAAATGAACCTCTGTCGTATCTGTGATGAACAGAGTGCTGGAGAATGAAATATGAGAATGGAAATGATAGACACACCAGAACGGAAATCGCACCAACCCGTTCAAGAATATTTTCATAGTAGGTGTGTCGTAGGAAAAGGTTAAAGAAATGTTTATTTACAGTGGCTTCGGCTTCTCAGTGCATGCGTGAGCTAGAACAGAACAAAGATGAGAAACTACCCTGTTCAACGGCTCATAGAGGACACAATGAAAGGGGCTGATGGAAAAGAAATACTTTAGTGAAAATCATTAAGATCAATTTATCTGTACATCACTGCATTACTTTGTAATTTATATGTGCTTCACTGTCTAAACGTTCATAAACAGTAATATTATGAGATATTATTACAATGTTGAAAACAGTTGTGCTGATATTTTTGTGGAAATGTTTGATCAATTAATGAATGTTTTACTGAAATAAATATTCTAATTTCTTTTAAAAAAAAATACTAACCCCCAACCCATTGAACAGTAGAGTTAATTGTTAAATATTAATTTCTAACATAATTTTAATAGGTATTGATAGAACCACAAAACTTATTTGTTAATAAATAATTTTAATTAGAGCTGTCAAATCGATTCATGATTAATTGCATCCAGAATGTCTTTTTACATAATTGTTATATATACATATGTTAACATAATGTGTGTGTACTGTATATATAAATATACACGCATTCATTTATGTAAAAAAAAAAAAAAAATCATACTTTTTTTTTGTATATAATATAAATCATATATATTATGTAACCTCAAACTTTTATTTTAGATGCAAAATATTGCATATTTTTTATGTAATTATATATACATATAAATATATACAGTACACATATATATTATGGAAACAAACTTTTATTTTGGATGCAATTAATCAATTTGACAGGACTAATTTTAATGTATGTTATATCATCATTATTATTTTTTATGTATTTATACATATAAACATATACAGGACACATATTATGTAAACAAAATTTTAAAAGATGCGATTAATCGCGATTAATCGCGATTAATCGATTTGACAGCACTAATTTTAATGTATATTATTCTTATTTTTTATGTATTTACATATACATATATGCAGTACACACATTATGTAAACAAACTTATTTTGAATGTGATTAATCGTGATTAATCGATTTGACAGCACTCATTTTAATGTATGTTATATTATTCTTATTTTTTGATGTATTTACATGTACATATAAGTATATGCAGTACACATATATTATGTAAACAAACTTATTTTGGATACGATTAATCGTGATTAATCGATTTGACAGCACTAATTTTAATGTATGTTATATTATTCTTATTTTTTTATGTATTTACATGTACATGTATATGCAGTACACATTATGTAAACAAACTTATTTTGGATGCGATTAATCGTGATTAATTGATTTGACAGCACTAATTTTAATGTATATTATTCTTATTTTTTGATGTATTTACATATACATATATGCAGTACACATATTATGTTAAACTTATTTTGGATGCGATTAATCGATTTGACAGCACTAATTTTAATGCATGTTATTTTATTTTATCTTTTTTATTTTATAAATACATATAAATATACACAGTACGCATATATATTATGTAAACAAACTTTTATTTTTAGATGCAGTTAATCATGATTAATCGATTTGACAGCACTCATTTTAATGTGTGTTATATTATCATTCTTATTTTGTATTTTGTTATGTATATACATATAAACATACAGGACATATATATTATGTAAACAAACTTTTATTTCGGATGCGATTAATCGCAATTAATCGATTTGACAGCACTCATTTTTAATGTATGTTATATTATCATTCTTATTTTTTATGTATTTGCATATACATATAAATATGTGCAGTACACATTATGTAAACACATTTTTATTTTGGAAGCGATTAATCACAATCTTTTTGGCAGCACTAATTTTAATATATGTTATTCTTATGTTTTTTTTTTGTATTTTTATATTATTTTGTGTTATTTACTATGTTATGTTTGTGTTATATTATTATTACTGTTTTTTTTATTTTTGAACACTGTGGTGGATCATTATTCTTGAAGACTGTTTAAATAAAATCTGTTCCTGTTTGTCTTGCAGACAAGCGAAACGTCTGGCCGAGCGGACGGACAGCAAACCGACTAACTCAGGCACCACTGCTCAGGACTGCAAGGATTCATAGGCCGTCGTCTAGGAGCTGAACCCACCCTTACACCCCGTCCCCCCCGAAAGCCCCCACGACCGCCGCTGCATCCTTCTACACGTGTCAACATGCAATATGGTGGATGTGTCCCATGATACGAAATGACAAAAAAAAATGCATTCTTTGAGTCTATGTGAAGACAACACTATCTTAACACAACATTTATTTACTCTAGAGTTAACTAAAAAGAGCAAGCAAGTGAACTTATAAAAAAAGATAAAAATGTAATGCATGGTAATGTTTGAAAATTAAGGGAAATTTCCCCATTTGATAGATGTTTGAATATTATTTTCACCTTGCCTCCAAGTGATTTAAACAGGCTTATGTCATGCCATTAGTATATTAAAAAAAAAAAAAGAAATGAAAAAAAAAACATTACTGGGGAAAACAAAGTTGTGTATCTTATTTGGGGGGTTATTATTATTTTCCTTTTCTCTTTAATCTATGAATAATAATGCTTGAGTATTTAAAGATTAACCAATGCCAGTGCTGTGAAGTCGTAGTTGTTGTCTTCATATATAGTCACCCAGCTTACCGTGTATGCTGACATAAAGCATTCATCTATCTATATGGATGTATATGACTTGTAGAATATCATACGCAGAGGAAAAGAAAAACATATACTACGAGTGTAAACCAATGGATAAAACTGATGCTAGAGGTCAACAGCACAGGATCACCAATGATACAGCTGATCCATAGTGTCCAGTTCAACAAACAAACCCTTTTGCCTTCTATAATGTTCCTTGAAATTACGATTTCTTCTTGACAGAGAAACAAGAGGCCCTGAATAGTGATCTACAGGTACGCCTCTTTAGCAAAGTCCTGTTTGATGATTGTTTTCTTCTCCCTTCAGTTTTGTCCAGCACATCTACACCTATGTTGTGTGTTGTATTGACTCGATACATCAACTGAGTGCTTTTAAGGACTGCATTCTGGAGAAAAGAAAGGCTGCGATCAATAAAGACATGCCGTCTTTTTGAAACGATTGAGGCGTAGAACGAGGTAACTCGCTGGAAGAGCGCTTTTCTCTCCCTGAAGATAGAGAGTGTAATAACAGACATGTCAGTTTCTTAAAATGCAGTAAAATCACATCAGTTCATGTTGAAAGTATTGGTGTCTGTTGTCGTCTTTTCCATTTGTTCTGAATTTTACAACATTCTAAACGATTCTAAATGTTTCCAGGTTTAAATGATAAAGAAAATGTGCATTTGTGGTATCAAACATGCTTTTAAAGGGATAGCTCGCTCAAAACTTAAAACTGTCATCATTTACTAACCTTCCACTTGTCCATTTTTATGTATGTATGTATGTATATATATACATATACATACATACATACAGGACACATATATTTTGTAACCACAAACATTTATTTCAGATGCAATTAATTAATTGTTTTGACAGCACTAATTTTAATGTATGTTATATTATCTTTCTTATTTTTATGTATTTATATATGCATATAAATATATACAGTACACATAATTATGTTAACAAACTTATTTTGGTTGTGATTAATCACGATTAATCGATATGACACCACTAATTTTAATGTGTTATTTAATTATTCTTATTTTTTATGTATTTATATATACATATAAATATATACAGGACACATTTTGTAACCACAAACCTTTATTTCAGATGCAATTAATCGCGATTAATCGTTTTGACAGTCATTTCAATGTATGTTATATTATCATTCTTATTTTTTATGTATTTATATGTACACATAAATATATACAATACACATTATGTTAACAAACTTATTTTGGATGCAGTTAATCACGATTAATCGATATGACAGGACTAATTTTCATGTGTTATTTTGATATTCTTATTTTTTGTTTATATATACATATAAATATATATAGGACACATATTTTGTAACCACAAATTTTTATTTCAGATGCGATTAATCGCAATTAATCGTTTTGACAGCACTAATTTTAATGTATGTTATATTATCTTTCTTATTTTTATGTATTTATATATGCATATAAATATATACAGTACACATAATTATGTTAACAAACTTATTTTGGTTGTGATTAATCACGATTAATCGATATGACACCACTAATTTTAATGTGTTATTTAATTATTCTTATTTTTTATGTATTTATATATACATATAAATATATACAGGACACATTTTGTAACCACAAACCTTTATTTCAGATGCAATTAATCGCGATTAATCGTTTTGACAGCAGTCATTTTAATGTATGTTATATTATCATTCTTATTTTTTATATATTTATATATACACATAAATATATACAATACACATATTATGTTAACAAACTTATTTTGGATGCAGTTAATCACGATTAATCGATATGACAGGACTAATTTTCATGTGTTATTTTGATATTCTTATTTTTTATGTTTATATATACATATAGATATATATAGGACACATATTTTGTAACCACAAATTTTTATTTCAGATGCAATTAATCGTTTTGACAGCAGTAATTTTAATGTATGTTATATTATCATTCTTATTTTTGATGTATTTATATATACACATAAATATATACAATACACATATTATGTTAACAAACTTGTTTTGGATGCAATTAATCGCGATTAATCGATTTGACAGCACTAATTTTAATGTTATTTTATTATTCTTATTTTTAATGCATTTATATATACATATAAATATATACAGGACACATATATTTTGTAACCACAAACTTTTATTTCAGATGCGATTAATCGCGATTAATCATTTTGTCAGCTGTAGTTTTAATGTATGTTATATTATCATTCTTATTTTTTATGCATTTATATATACATATAAATATGTGCAGTACACATATTATGTTAACAAACTTATTTGAGATGCAGTTAATTAATTTGACAGCACTAATTTTAATGTGATATTTTATTATTCTTTATTATTATTTTTTTGTAACATTTTGTAACCACAAACTTATTTCAGATGCGATTAATCATTTTGACAGCACTCATTTTAATGTATGTTATATTATCATTTTATGTATTTATAAATATATACAGTGCACATTATGTTAATAAACATACGATAAATCGATTTGACAGAACAAATTTGACAGTGTTCATTTCAATGTATGTTCAAATTTGTTCTAAACCTGAGTTTGTTTCTTATGTTGAACACAAAAGAAGATACTTTGAATGTTGTTTTTTAACCAAACAGTATTTTGTTCCATACTATGGAAGTCAATGGCTACCGCCAACTGTTTAGCCACCAATATTATTAAAAATTCTTTTGTCCTTAACAGAAGAAACCAACTCATACAGGTTTGCAACAACATGCGGATGAGTAAATGATGACAACTTTCATTTTTGAGTGAACTATCCCTTTAGGTTCATGTTCTTTGTAGCTACACAACCATGTTTTCATATTTTCTTGCCAACACGTGGGTGTGAATTAAAAACCACAGGCGATTTGCTCAAACATATGGCGTAGTGCTGTGTCATACCTAAAGGGACTTTAAGGCTCAGAATGATCATCCATGAGTCTTTCGGCCATTGCGACACAGCAGTCTAAAAATAGACCATACTATGAGTCCATTCAGTATCACCAAGGAAACAGTCATTCATTCATTCATTCATAATTAGAGAAACTACTGATCACTGCCCTATAAAGACCAAGCTCACCAATTGGAAAAACAAGCCTGTTACTAAACGTGTGTCCACATTAAGCAATCTTTTGCCCACGTAATTTAACAAATGTATAGCAACATGCTAAAAACACTCAAAAGTAAAGCAACATGCCATTCAGAACCCTATCAAATGTATTCGCTATTCCCTAAAACACTTTGGTAAAAGGATAGCAACATGCTAAAAACAATTAGAACATCTTAACAAAAGAATAGCAATCGGGGTTGCCAGGTTTTCACATCAAAACCAACCAAATCACGTTTCGGTGGGGGTCCCCCAATAAAAATTACTTTCCGTGGGTAAAAAACAAATTTTTTGGTGGGGTTCTCCTGGTTCTACAACCTGCGACAACAGTGTTAAAGTACCACAATTCAGCGGGAAAACCGCAGACTTGGCAACACTGATAGCAATGTGTTAAATAAAACACTTAGAATATCTTAGCAAATGTAGAGCAAGGTGCTAAAACACTCAGAACATTTTAAAAGTTAGCCTTAGCCACCTGATAAACAACACTTGTTATCATATGTTTAGCAACATAGCAAACACTCGGTACATCTAAGCAGTACAATAGTTGTGCTAAATATATAGCAAAGTGATAAAGATGTTCAGAACAACTTTACAAGTGCTGTTTAGCCGAATTAGGTATATATGATTATCAAATGCTCAGCAGCATGTTAAGAACACTCTGATGACCTTAGTAAATGTTTAGCAACCCTCTAACACCTAGAAGTATGCTAAAATCGCAGTGCCTTAGCAAAAAAAAAATGCTACGTGCTAAAAACAATTAGAACCTCTTAACAAAAGAATAGCGAAGTGCTAAAAAATGCTTAGAACACAGCAAATGTATAGCCTTGTGCTACAACACTGAGAACACCTTAGCAGGTTAGCCTTAGCCACCTGCTAAACAACACTTATCAAATGTTTAGCAACATGCTAAAACACTTAGCACTATTAGCAAATGTTTAGCAACTTCCTAAACCACACAGAACACCTCAGGAAACTGCAATATGTTGAACTTGCAAGACCTTAGCATAGCAAAGTGCTAAAGTTGTTCAGAACACCTTAACAAGTGCTGTTTAGTGGAATTACGTTTAAAGTATTCTTATCAAATGCTCAGCAACATGTTAAGAACACTCTGATGACCTTAGCAAATGTTTAGCAACACTCTAACACCTAGCAGTATCAGGGCTCTCAAGTTTTGGAAAAGGTTTGGAGTGAGATTACTATCAGGGGAGGAGCCTATTTTGCAGCAGTGGCCCCTCGGCCCCACGCAATTCTCTCAAGTTTTTGCTAGAAGAATTTTATCTATTGTTCAAAATTAGCCAGCACAAAATAGAAATTATAACAACTGGTAAATCTGATATAAGTCAAATTCATACAAATAAAATAAAATGTTTTATATATTTCAAAAATGCGAATATATTAAAAAATAAAAAGAAAGTTAGCCCCAAACAAGCCAATTTAACTGCAGTGCTCAATGTACATACTGTACACATACAATAGGATTGCAGAACTTGCCCTGAGCATGTAGCCTATGTCAAGCTATGTGTGTGTGAGAGAGAGAGTAGGCCTATACATTTAAACTTACAAATAACATTTTGTATTGCAAGTGTTTTTTGCACATTTTGATGCCTTGATGACAGTGGTAGGGGCTCAAACTTAACTACACCAACTAGTAATGGAATTATGTAATTTAATAACAAAATAAAATCTGTTACAGTTAGTGAGAAACAATGTACAGTTAAATGTTAACGATTCACACACATACAGATTTGATTTCCCAAATTGCATTGACTGGTCTAGACTCTAAAATATGAGACACCAATGTTTCAGGAGTTTATGACACAGAACAGGAGTAATTAAATGTAATCAGTTACATTACTTTTAAAACACTTAAAATAATTATGCTACTTATTACATTTTAAATAGAGTAACTTCTGTAACCTATTGCATTTCCAAAATAACCCTCCCAACAATGCTGGTACGTTTGAATTTTTTAAATATATAAAACAATTTATTTTATAAATTTGTCTTTTATCAGATTTACCCAGTGCGATTTGTGGGAAAAAAAACAAAAACAAAGGGGGAATTGTTTTAAAAAAACCTTTTTTTCTCTCTACATAGGCGGAGATTGAACTCCAATAAAGCTATAGCCTAACTAAGTAACCTAATGTTAGTATAATCTGTTAACAACGCATATTATATACCCGTCATTTTCGCATATTATATACCCGTCTTTTTAGGCAAGTACCGGATAATGAGTGTCATGTCATGAAATGTTTTTAACACGATGGAAACTGTCTAACGTGATCACAATTTATTAAAAAAACATTGTAAGTTAGCCCTTTTAATTGTAATGATTTCATTCCAAACAACGAATAAATTATATAGAGAAAGCGAACAAAGAACACAGTATCAACGGAGCTTTTTGAAGCTCCGAATCAGTAAAACACTGCGTCGCAAAGTGATTTCGAAGCATTTGATTGAGAACGGGACTTAGGAGCGGGTTCGCGGGATGTTTTTATCCCCACAGGGAATAAAAACGATTCAGCAGAGACAGGGATGCATAGACCAGAGTGGGAGAAATAGAGCGGGAAAAGTTATCCTTTTCTCAGCGTGAGAAATACAAGGTGTGGCGTGAGAGCGTGTGAACTGGTTGAAATGCGTGTGTCTCACGGTGAATGCGTGAGACTTGAGAGCCCTGCAGTATGTTAAACTTGCAGTGCTTTAGCAAAAGAATTGCAACGTGCTAAAAACAATTAGAACCTCTTAGCAAAACAATAGCAATTTGCTAGAAAACACTTAGAACACCTTAGCAAATGTATAGCAAGGTGCTAAAACACATAGAACACCTTAACAAGTTAGCCTTAGCCACCTGCTAACAACACTTGTTATCAAATGTTTAGCAACATGCTAAAAACACTTAACACTTTATTAGTACGTTTAGCAGCTCCCTAAACCACACAAAACACCTCAGCAAACTGCAATATGCTGAACTCGCAACACCTTAGCATAGCAAAGTGAAAAAAGGATATTCAGAACACCTTAACAAGTGCTGTACTGGTGAAAAAACCAGCATATGCTGGTAGGTGTGTTTTGATGCTGGGATGCTGGTTAGGTAGGTTTTGATGCTGGTTTAAGCTGGTCCTTTGCTGGGTTTTTGCTGGTCATGTTGCTGGTCAAGGACCAGCATAAACCAGCATCAAAACATGCCTAACCAGCATATGCTGTTTTTTTCACCAGGGTGTTTAGAGGAATTAGATATATAGTATGCTTATAAAATACACAGCAACAGTTGTGAACACTCTGATGACCTTAGCAAATGTTTAGCAACACTCTAACACCTAGCAGTATGCTAAACTCACAATGCCTTAGCAAAATAATTGCAAAGTGCTAAAAACAATTAGAACCTCTTAACAAAATAGCCAAAACACTTAGATCATATTAGAAAATGTATAGCAAGGTGCTAAAACACACAGAACACCTTAGCAAGTTAGCCTTAGCCACCTGCTGAACAACACTTGTTATCAAGTGTTTAGCAACATGCTAAAACACTTAGCACTTTATTAGCAAATGTTTCCCTGGTGAAAAAAAACAGCATAAAGCTGGTCCTTTGCTGGTTTATGCTGGTCATGTTGCTGGTCAAGAACCAGCATAAACCAGCATCAAAACATACCTAACCATCATATGCTGTTTTTTCACCAGGGTTAGCAACTCCCTAAACCACACAAAAAACCTCAGCAAATCGCAATATGCTAAACTTGCAACACCTTAGTATAGCAAAGTGCTAAAAAACAAATACTATAGCACTGAAATGTCTCAGACCACCTTATCAATAGTAATGTGCTAAAAACCTAAAATTAACCATGGTTTTACTATAGTAAAGTATAGAACCATGGTTTTATATAGTGTAGTGACCATGGTTTCTGGTGTATTTATTAGTCATATAACCACAGTTTTGCTACAAATACCATGGTTAAACTATGGTTAGTGTAGCAAAACCATAATCTGTGGTTTTTATGGTTTAACTATAGTAACCATGGTTTTTGGTTTTATTTGTAGTAAAACCATAGTTAATTTTCATTCAAACACATTTGTAAATAGTAAGGTGATAAAACCACTCAGACTACCTTAGAAAAACAATAACAATGTGCTATAAACTAGTCAGAACACCATTTAACACCTTAACCACTCGCACCCTTACGAAAATTAACCATGGTTTTACTATGGTTTTTGGTGCATTTATTAGCAGTTCTATAACCACAGTTCTATTATAATAAACGTGTAGTAAACATGTTTTTGCGCATTGATTACCATTTGTATAACCATAATTTTTATACAAATACCATGGTTAAACTATGGTTAGTGTAGCAAGACCATCATTAATTTGTGGTTATCACGGTTTAATTATAGTAACCATAGGTTTTTTTGTTTTATTTGTAGTAAAACCATGCTTAATTTTCATAACTAGCAGTGTAGTAATGAATTTAGCACAAGCAAGCTGTGATTTTTTTTAAGAAAAAAAAAAGCACTTTCTTTTGATTGGTGGTTCCTCTGATGGACTAATTGTCCTGTCACTGTAAGTAATGAAAAAACCGATCAATTTTACTGTCTCGAACATCAATACGAAGGCCTTTGTTATCATCACTATTAATTACAGGTAGCTGCAATAGTGTGGAAGTAAATCTTTAAAAACAGCATTGAGATTGAGGAAGAAGAACTCAGTATGAAGGCTGATGGATTGACTGTTGTTGCCTGGCTTTGAAAATGATTCATTTCTTCCATTTGTTAAATTTATTCGTGTACTTATAAGCATTTAGCACTCTTACTAATACTGCTAATATCTCTGATATGCCTCATACCTTAAATGTATAACTGTGGATGACATTAAACATGTCATCCTTTAAATGTTATGCTGTGGAAAGCTACTAAAAATTGTCAATGAGAATTGCTCTGCCCTGTTTGACCCATATAATGCTGTTAACTTTGCTATAGGGCAACAAAGTTCATTGATTTTTCCACCGGAATTAAGTGTTATCGACCTTTTAAAGCTAAATTAGTGCTTATGTTACTCCGCTGAGTGAAAGGATAAAGAAATCCATCTGTATGTGCGAGGAAAGCATTTCATCTTGTGTTTTCAAAGCTATGAATTTCTGGCACTGTGAAGCTTAATTATTTTCTTAGTGGGGAGTTGCTTCAGTAGACTGATCCTATCTTGACAATTACCGTAGCTGCGGGAGTTTTGATGTGTCAATATTTCTGTGTGCCTGTATTAACGCTAATCTCTAAGTACGAACCATCAGTCCGGGCAATAAGCCAGACTCAAACACCTACACTGCTGGCTGCTGACGTCAGTTTGCTTTAAGATCAGTGCTTTTCAACACTTGAAAACTGTTGGATGCTCAAACAACTGTATGTCGGCAGTGCCTGTTGCTATGGGTTTGTGAATGACTTGTGACTTACAATAAAGTGACCTGATTTTTGAATTGGAAACATGTTCAGGACAAAAATGAAAACTCTGTCATTAATTTCTCACCCTCATGTCGTTTAAAACCAGTAAGACCTTTGTTCATATTCAGAGCACAAATGAAAATATTTTTGATGATGATGAACGAAGATGAACGAAGGTCTTACAGTTTTGGAACAACATGAGGTTGAGTAATTAATGTCAGAATTTTCATTTTTGGGTGAACTATCTCTTTAAAACGTTATTTTTGTAATGGCAAAGCTGAATTTTCAGCAGCCAATCGGACATCCAGTCTTCAGTGTCACATGATCCTTCACAAATCCTTCTAATATGCTGATTTGCAAATAAAGGTCTGAGCAGGAAGGTAATAGGAGTTACCAGATCAAGGTGTTTTTAGACCGTTACCTGATTGGTTGACGTTATAGTGACAGTAAGCGGGATCATTTTCATTGCATCATTTAGAAACACCCAGCAGTTTAAAAACACCCACAATGTCAAAAACACCCACTTTTGTTCTGCAGAGACCTCAATATCCTAATTTGGCTTCAAAATTTAGGGTCTCTAAGATTTACAGATTTAATCTTAGAATTTGCGTACGCTAAAATCCACACCAATGTTCAATTTTTGTGGCTCGCCATTCTCAAGTAAATAATTTGGATGCTGAGTGTTTTATTATATGTTTATGACATTACAAAATAACATAATAAGTAAATAAGTAACATATGGCAGTTACAAAACAGAGGTCTGAAAAAGTTTAGGTGCGCGCTATTTTAAGATCATTTGATGTACGCTATTTGTGTATGTACGTTTGTTCTCTGCATCACACGTAAGGGAGAGTGGGGTAAGATGAGCCATTTTTTACTTATGTGGTCTTCAGGATGACTGAAATGAGGCAGAAGTACATTGAAAGTATCTAAAGTAATTTCAGGATGTTTTCTATCATTTTAAATGATCAGAATGTATCTATGACAAAGAGTTCTAAAAATATGGCTTCTTATACAAGAATTTGCCGCAGGTTAGGGGTAAGTTGAACCAAGTCTGGGGGTAATACGCACCATCTGGGCGAATCTGATTCAAACCCCTGCAAAATTTTAAAGATAATAAACAGAATCATATTTCCTTTCAAATTAAGTTTATTTCAATCTTTAATTGTTTGCATTTCTGAAACAATGCGTTAAACACCAAATTTTAACCTTTTCGAAAACAGACTAAACAGAGGGTTTGTTGAGTAAAATGAAATAAAAACTGAATTAGAATGAAGGAATAAATGTCACTGAAACTAATAAATAATTTAGTCAAAAGATACTTGGCTTGGTAGCTTTTCTGCAGTGTTGAAGCAGCCATTAGAGACTACGGGTGGAAAGATAATATATTTGATTATAATGTGGTGAAAGTATCTTCTGGTTCTCAGAGAAGGATTTGGTGCACTTATACGCTGTCCCTAAACTACAAATAATATCTATATATATGATAAACTAAACACATTAAAATACCAGTTTATACTTCAGAGATTTAACTTACTGCCTCAACTTACCCCACAGCATTTGGCTCACCTTGCCCCATAGATGGCATTTTGGGAAAAAAAAAACTAGCTAGTTTACCAGTTCACCAATTTGCATTGTTTTTTGTTGCTAAATCACCTATATGCATTATATTTTTAGACCTGGATAAACTTTTGATGGAACAGCCATTACTTAAAGCTTTAATTTTACTTTGACAAGCCAAAAAGAGTTTTTAGAGTAAATGGGTGCCTTCCACTCCTCCCATGTGTTTTTTTTTCACAGTCTGACAGAAATGATGTGTGATTCCAAAATACATGGTCACATGACCGTACAAGTGTACATTTGGCGAGATACCGGGGGGTGGCTCAATTTACCCCACTCTCCCCTACGCGCATTTGTGAAATAAGATCAAATGTAGGACGTTTCAACAAAACGTTTTACAAATAAGGCGCTGTGGTGTTTAGAACGGCACGCCTTCTTATTCACTCAATCTTTACTATGACCTGGGTTTCCTGAGAACGCACTACACCCACTCAACATGAAATAGGTCTGTCATATTTGGAAAATAACTCATATGCAATTCACTGTTTTGGGACTTACTAACCTTTCAAAATTGCATTTGAATTTCATGTGTCATTATAAGCAGATTCATCTCTTATGAAACACTCTTAAGCTGTTGTATGAGGCATTGTCATTCACAAGCTTAGCAATTGAGGACAGGCCTCTGCTCTTTCTCTGATGCAGTTCCCCTTAAAATAAACTTACTTAACAATTCCTTTCACAACTTAGGATAACAGGCATTTTGACTTGAATGGAACATGTGAGTAGGGCTTACTCCTTTATAATCCTTCCCATATGTTGTGTGAAGGACAATAACGCTGCTGTGTGTAATTACAGTAAGTGTAGTTCCCCTTTGTGAGCATTCACTTTCAGAATGTCATGTCACTATCTCCTGTGGAAGCTATTATAGGGATGGACTCAGGAATGTATTTACTCAAATAAGTTGGCGAATACTGAAAACCTAAGCTTTCTTTGCCAAGTTTCTCAGGAATTTCTGGTATTTTGCTGTTGCTGAGAGTCCAGTTTATGAAAAGATGTTACACTTTATAAAACGCTGGGTTATTTTGTTTAACCCAACCGCTGGGTTATACCTATTGGGTCATTATGTCGGGTTATTTTTCCAGGGTTGGGTAGATTTTGAGTAACCCGGCTGTTGGGTTACAGTCGGAGCGCGGGCTTTTCATTCTCTTCAGGAGAGAACAATCCGTCAGCACCACCGATTTCGTGCACTTCAGTAAAAATGAAGGTATGTATCCATTTTATTTACAACGTATACGTTATTGTATACGTTTTATTCATCTACAAAGTCTTTACAGTGCTGTAAATGATTTTATGCAACGCAACATACAGGGACGAGATATTATGTCAGTCAGCTAAATGCATCAGCAACGGTCATGGCGCATGATAAACACATCTTGTCTTGCATAACTGATTTTATTCGTTGTAATACTGATTCTAATTAATTCGGATGTTAAAATATGTTCTCAAAACGCTGTACCGTTTGTTTACGGCTACGACCCAGGTGAAAAAAAAACAGCATATGCTGGCAGGTATGTTTTGATGCTGGAATGCTGGTTTAAGCTGGTCCTTTGCTGGTTTATGCTGGTTCTTAGCTGGTTTTTGCTGGTCAAGGACCAGCATGAAGCAGCAAAGGACCATCTTAAACCAGCATCAAAACCTACCTAACCAGCATTCCAACATCAAAACATACCTACCAGCATGTGCTGGTTTTTTCACCAGGGGAGTGAATGCGAGTCGGCGGTCTGAGGTTCGCAGCTCCCCCGCCGAACAGCAGCCCAGCACCGGCTTAAATTTCAGCGACACACCGGCACAAGAAGGCACTATTTCGGTTAAAAGGGGTAATGGTTTAATATACCTGAATTATAAATATTACTTTTAAATGTTATATTTGTATTTCTAAAATGCTTATTAAACGAGTTTAAATGTATGTAATGTTTAAAACGAACCCAACCAGTTACCAAAATAACCCAAAATGGGTTGTTTTAACCCAGCGGTTTTTGTAGAGTGCAAGGTTATGAGTAATACACAAAAAAACCAACAAATAATCTAAATCATTTTATTAATTTAAGTTAGGTAGAGACACTAAACATTGGAACCATGTTGTGTGCTCTTCTATAGAGCACTCTTTAGGAAAGTTACAAAAGAGTATTTATGTCATACTGTTAACAAATGGCAAAAATGAAGAGGTAGAGATTTTAGGCTCATCACAGTCGGTGAAGGACGCCTATTGGAATGTAGTTTAAACTCGTGTTTTGTCCTTTTTTTGCCTAAACATACATGTGTGAAAACATTTCAACGGTCCAACGGGTAATGTACATGAATTTGAAACGTGAATGACTCTGCATGATGAATCCATTACAAAAAAAGAAAAAACAGATCTGTAACCAAATTTTTCAAAACAGGCCTAAATATAAACGTTCAGTGACGGAAGAAAACCAGGCCTTTATGACTGACCAACTCTCTCATACGTTTACATATACAAAATATCATAAGCCTCTGTCTGTAGATTATAGAGTACAAAATACACTCCCTTCCCGCCAGCAGCTGGAAACAGACCAGCGGTTTACCCACTTGTACTTCTCATGATGTCAACAAAGAGAAATGTGGAGGGAAACAATGTAAAATATTTCTTAGAAGACATCACATGGTTCATAACTGGACCCTTTCGGACACACAATCTCCTGCCGCTGCCTTTAAATGGATCGGATTGGGGAACGGAGTGGCACGGAGCCACGGTGTAGATAATGTTGGCAGTGTAGAGGAAAGTAAATACAGTGCATGTCTACACACAAACAAAACAAAAAAAGTGACACAAATTTACTGTTCATACAGTAACATACTGTATAGTTTCACAAAGACGCTAGATAATGCTGGTGACTACATTACGTAAATAGTTAATTACTGAATAGCTCATGTATGATTTCAAAACTATTGACACAGTATATAGATGGATGGTTTCATTAAGCAAACCTTAAAAAAGACACAAAACATAAAATCAACAAATAAATCCTTAGTGTAGTACACAGCTTTCTTTGTTCCAGAGGAACAATATGGTAAACCTTTGCATCTGCCAAATGCAAGTGCACCAGTCTAAACGCAGTCTTTTCACTTCCTTCTGCCCTCTCTCAGTGGTCTTATCCTCATGCGGGTTAGAAATGTACCCTTGTGGGTTAGAAACGGCGCCCTCTAGATTCCATTCTTGGCCTCGTTGTTGTTCATCGCCTCTTTCCTCTGAGCCAGGAAGGGGTACATGCACTTATCTGCGCCCAGGAACCGGTACATGCACACGATTGCTTCGAAGGGCAAAATGCTGAGAACAAATGGAAGATGGTTACTTCGGATTGCTCTGGAGGCGTTTCAAAGTCTAGTTTTAGGACCACTCAAGCTTACCTTTTCATAAAGTTGACCATGTATACAATGCGAGGCGTGCAGATCATGGGCTGGTCTGTCAGGATGGCCCTCATGGCCTGTTTCACACAGAACTCTGGTCTCAATGGAGGGAGAAATGGCTCGATCTCTTTCCTGACCCGCCCAGGCGAAAGAAAAGAAGGAGAAAACATGATGATTAAGAGTGGTCTTTGTTTAATAAAGTCAGCCCAAAGTGCTCCGCCAGTCAGAGCAAGTCATTATCGAGTGGAAACAGATCCAGCATGCACCTTCTATTCAAGTGGAAGCCCCTATTGTGTGCATGAAAACCCAAGCTGACAGTGACATGAGAGGCCACAAGCAAAGCTACCCTGACTGTTGTTAAGCAATGTCTACTCGAACCAGATACGCATTGTGTCGTTCGCTCTTTTAGTGGCCATCTGAAACCCAATCGTGACATTTGGACGGCTCCTTTCTCTTACCTTATTCTGCATCCTCTGAACATGCCCGTGTCCACCAGGTAAGGACACACCAGCGTCATCTTGATACCGTCCTTCTCCGAAGCCTTGATTTCGTGGCTCAAGGACTCGTGGAAGCCGATGGCACCGAACTTGCTCGCGCAGTAATCCTGAAACCGAGAGGAAACGAGTTTAGTGAACGTTCTAGAGCTCCCCGAGGCACTTTTCCTGTAATAGCGCGGGGATCTACGGTTTCATTAGCATTCTTCTGTCGTGTATGGAGTATAGGTAGAGCCGAGCGGGAGGGTTTTGAT
The DNA here is from genome assembly GCF_022985175.1 of Labeo rohita. NCBI lineage: Eukaryota > Metazoa > Chordata > Actinopteri > Cypriniformes > Cyprinidae > Labeo > Labeo rohita. The sequence goes on along the minus strand of NC_066892.1, from coordinate 18,891,489 downwards.
GTGGTTCGCGGTGGAAGGGATCTTCAGAATGAAGTGGGCAAACACAGATGCGTGTAGATAAACACTCTGGAATAAAGGGGCTCGCAGCGGCTTGAGTCACTCCGATAATGCAAACCATAAAAAGTCACATTCAAGGAAACATAATAGGTCAGACAGTGTGACTGGGCTTCTGGGACCCTTTGAAGTGAGAGTAAAGATGAGGGCTTGTAAAATAGAAGTGCACGTACAGCTAACAAAACAAAAAAGGTAACGTTTCCCCAAAAGGCTGCTGGGAAAATGACACCAGCTTGGACTGCAGTGAAAGAAAAGGATTGTACATGTACTAGACTTCAACCTCCAAGAGGTTCCTCAAATACACAAGCTGGTTTAACAGATTCACAGGAACCTTTTAGGTGCTGGAACAGCCTAAAAGTTACTTTTAATCTATCAATCGACTATTAGTGCTTTAAAATCAAATAATCACAATTAAACACATCCAAAATAAAAGTTTGTGTTACGTGTGTGCACTGTGTATATTTATATGTATATACAGGGTTCGTACAGATACTGTGAAATAAAATTCCAGTTCCAGCACTTTCAAGAACTTCAAGCACTTTTTTGATTTTCCAGAACTTCAATCAGAGATCTCACTTATAGTTTGATGTTTTCTACTTTCTACAGATCTAACAAAGCAAAAGATTTGCGAATGTGCTCCAAAATCCTGATCTGAATCAAATTATTTGCAATACGCAAAATGTTCCGTTCAAAGTCAAATGATTCACGAACCCACTCAGAAGTTCTGATTTAAATCAAAGTCTCGATCTGAGTAATGAGTCACAAACCATTGTTTCAGACTTTGAGCTCGGATTGCGAATCATTCAATTTAAGGAATGATTTGCGAACTGCTTCAAAGTCCCGATCTGAATCAAATGATTTGTGATACACGACTTGAGGTTCCAATCTAAATCAACTGATTCACGATATGCAAAGTTCTGATCTAAGTTAAATGATTCACAAACCTGCTCCGAAGTTCTGATCCAAATCAAATGATTCACGATCCACACTCCACACTCCGAAGTCTTGATCTGATTAATGATTTGTGAACCATTGTTTCAGATTAAGACTTTGAGCTCGGATCGCGAATCATTCAATTTGCGAAATGATTTGCGAACCTGCTCCAAAGTCCCTATCTGAATCAAATGACTGGCAATAACGCAAAATTCTGATTTAAATAAATTGATTCTCGATACCCAGGGTTCCAATCTAAGTTGAATGATTTGCGAACCTGCTCTGAAGTTCTGATCTAAATTAAATGATTCGCAATCCACGCTCTGAAGTGTGAATCTGATTAATGATTTGCAAACCATCGTTTCAGATTAAGACTCTGAGCTTGAATCACGAATCATTCAATTTGCGGAATGATTTGCGAACCCGCTCCGAAGTCCCGATCTGAATCAGCTGATTCGCAATACGCGAAGTTCATCTAAATCAAGTTATTTGCAATACACAATTTGAGGTTCCGATCTAAATCAATTGATTTATGACACACAAATTTCTGATCTAAGTCAAATGATTCACGAACGTGCTCTGAGGTCCTGATCTAAATCGTATGATTCGTGTTACTCGATTTGAAGGCCCGATCTGAATCAAATTATTCCACATACGCGATCCGAATGGAGCTCTTCGAAACAGTGAATCCTGTGGCGACATGTTACAAATAATAGCGAAATTCAGACTCTTTTAATTTGATCTGGCTTTTGCTAGAGAATCAAATTTGCAGCGAATCATTTGAATCAATCGGAGTGGTTCCAGCTTAAATGACTTGCAATTCATTTGATACATCGGTTCCTTTTTTTGCATCTTCAGCCATGGTTACACACCACTGTCAGTACTACTACTGGTTTAGCTCGATAGTTTTATGACATTAACTGAAATCCACCAAAAAAAAGAAAAAGAAAAAAGAATGACTTTTTTAAAAAGATATGTGCTTATTGAAAAATTAAATAATTCCTTCAAGTACCTCTTCAGGAACATTGCTATTTTTGATGGTTTTCCAGGCATTACATTTCAAAAAAAGTCAAATTCAAGTACTTTAAGCACCATGTACGAACCCTGTATATATAAATACACATACATACATGTATATATTTAAGGAACATTTACATGTGTCTGTGTGTGTATATATATTTTATATATATACACACACAGACATATATATATATATATATATATATATATATATATATATAAAAATATAAAAAGTTCAGTTCTATACGTATTGGAGTTGACCCAAGCGTATAATATTTACAGTATGTGTGAAACCCCAGTGGATCATGGGAAATTGGTCTCTGCAGCAGGTAGGCTCAGTGAAACCACGAAGCATCTTTCGGCGTTAGCGTGCTCCTTAATTGGCGTGAAGCGCTAGGCGTGCTGTGCGCCGCGCCAAATTTCCATGCCATAGCGAGCCAACGTGCTGAGACTCTCCAAACATGCTCTCTTTTTCAGTCTGCCAATAGATTTATGTGATGGATGCAATGTACTAACCTCCACACCAGCTGTGCTGAAAAGGCCCAGTGAACTGGCAACTGTCACAATGTGGCCATGGTTCATCTCTAGCATCTTGGGAAGAAATGCCTTGGTGGTCTGGAAGAGGAAGAGAGAGAGAGAGAAGGGGGGGGAACAAAGACAGTTATTTTGCTGATGCTGTTCGTCTCTGCCAAAGCCCTTTGATCCGTTTTTTCCCTCCTCCCCGACTAATAATTCACTGAGACTAAACACTCATCTCCCTCATCCTGCTGGGGGAGTTAAGAAACACAATTCCATTACAGTCCTAAAGGCCATTTACAGGGAGCTTGCTTTCCACTTGCACTTAGGAGATTAATTTATGTACAGTTTAATTTGTTGTGGCAGTTCGAAAAGTTTTCGTTTCTGACATGGAGGTTTAACTTGGATGGAATGCAAACTACTTTAATGGATGAAGTATCGCTCCAGACCTTGAGGTGGTTTGGTATTGGTCTGAAATGGCTTATTAAAACGGTGAAAAGACCACTTGCCAGTTCACAACAAGTGGTTTGTCTGTGGTTTCCTCTTTTCCCACAACGAGTTGGTCCCAAGAGTGGCATCTCAGTATCAAGCGCACAAAGACCGAGCGGCGTACTCACTCACCACTGTCACCACAATACGGCTAAAGACCACAACAACACCGCTGTAGGTCAACAAAGACGGGAAACAAACACCACCTTTTTAGCCTGGATCATGCATTAGCATTGGAATGATTAAAGGCATAGTTATGACTTATGAAGTTGCGTGACTTGTAAACCAGATCAGAAGGAATCTTTTAGGTTTTCGAAACCATACTGAAATTGTCAACTGAAAACAACAATTAACTGAAATTTGAAATAAAAGGAGGTAAAGAAAATGACCGTTTTCATTTGTGGGTGAACCGTAACAGTTGGACTAGATTTGTTAACTTTTTTCAGCTGCTCTGACATCCTGCTTGGCTGTTATTGACAATTTCTTTCATGCAATTCCGTCGGTGCCATCGTCCACTTTTGCCTGATCCTGGTTGGACAAAAGACAGCAAAAAAAAAAAAAACCCACACACCACATGCCTCATCTTCCATTCTCTTTAGACCCCAGGGGAAGTGAGGGGGTGGACACAATAATGATGAAAAACATGACCGGCGTCATTCGTTTACGGCTTTCTTAGAGAAGACTTGCTGTACAAGACCCACAGAACCGCCTGTGGCTTTATAGTCAATCCTCAATGGAACACGAACATGCTATGAAAAAGAAAAAAAAAATGCACGACAGCCAAAAATAACACAGCCTCTTCCAGAGGCCTTCAATGATATCACCATTTATAAACAACCCCAGCATAAATGGACCTTGGCCACGCTTGAGAATGGTACCATCTTGCACGGTTTTGTGTGCGTTTTGCGCCTCTGCCAGCCGTTTTAACACGTCAGCTTGACATGTTGTTGAAATATGGCACTGGAATCTCTCAAATTCACTTCCACTGACTTCACTTCCATGAAGCAGGCCAGTCGTGCGATTGAGAGCTGCAGTCCACATGCTACGCATTTAATCCCTGACGTTAACAGTAAACTGTGTATTTTTCCAGCGCATTAAGTGTAAAATTGCTCTTAATATTCATCTTATTGTGTTGAGGAGGAGCAGACTTGGACCAGTTTGAAGCTGTACTCGTGCCTTGCATGCCAAACTGATGGCAAGTATGCGTGCAAATGAAGCATTAGGATAGATTGGGCCTGTGGTGCACATATGCTAACATCTTTCAAACAATGCATTCTACAGTATTAAAATTTGATTTGGAAAGTTTGAGTTATGTGCTGCTTCCAATGAGACAAAGTAGAATGATAAAAGACAGAAAGTCATGATTCAGGCAATCAAAAGTCTGCTCTTGCATCAAGTGGTGAAACACTTACTCTCACTACAGAACTTGTAGCCATTTGACTAGCTCACTGTAATTAACCATCAATGAAAATGTGATGTAGAAAAATGGAGACATTTGTTAACATGGGAAGGTTTGTTTTGAAGCATAGCTGCTGGTTTGAGATGGTCATGAGCTGGTCCTAAGCAACAAGCTCTTGCTCAAAAACCAGCTTAGGACAAGCACATGGCCAACTTAAACCAGCTTGTGACCATGTTAGACCAGCTCAAACCAGCAGCCACGTTTCAAAACATACCTAACCAGCATATGCTGAATTTTTCAACAGGGTTGACCAAAATCAAACCCAACATTACCAGTCTAGCTACAAGACTAATGTTGAGTGTGACTGGTCAAGCAGCTAAATTGGAAATGTTTGGCTTCTTTTTGGTCAAGTAACTGGTCTGGCATTTAACCCAATATTACTTATTATGCTCAACATTTGCAGTCTATCTTCTTAACTACGTTGAGTTTGACTGGTCAACTTGTTAAGCAGATATTCCGTTTCAGCTTGGTCATGCAATTAAGCTGGTTATCGATCCAACATTACCAATTAAACAAACATTAACCTAGCTACAGTACTTGACCAAAATCAAATCCAACGTTACCAGTCTACCTACTTGACTAATGTTGAGTTTGACTGGTCAAGCAGTTAAGCTTGTAGTGTTGGTGTTGATTTTGGTCAAGTAACTTGTCTTTACCAGACTAGTCATCTGACTAATGTTGAGTTTGACAGGTCAACCAGTTAAGCTGGTAATGTTGGGGTTGATTTTCTGGTCTGGTAATTAACCCAATGTTACCAATTAAAGCCAACATTTGAGTTTCAGTTAGACTGGTCAATTTGCTAAGGAGGTATAACATGTAACTGTGCTGGTTATCAACCTAGCATTACCATTTAAACCAAAATTACCTGCCCAGCTGCACTTGACCAAAATCAAACATAACATTTTAAGCTTAGCAGTTTAGCTGCTTGACAAGTCAAACGTAACATCAGTCAAATAACTGGTCTGGTAGTCAATCCAAATGTTACCAGTTAACAACATTTGCAGTCTATCTTCTTAACTAATGTTGAGTTTGACTGATCAACTTGCTAAGCAAGTAATATTGGGTTTCATTTTGGTCAAGTAACTTGGCTGGTTATCAATCCAACATTACCAATTAAACCAAAATTACTTGCCCAGCTACACTTGACCAGATTCAAACCCAACATTACCAGTCTAGCTACTTAACTAATATTGAGTCCGATTTTGGTCAAATAACTGGTCTAGTGATCAACCCAATGTTACCAATTAAACTCGACATTTCCAGCCTATCTTCCTAACTAATGTTGAGTTTGACTGGACAGCTTGCTAAGCAGGTAATATTGGGTTTAATCTTAGTAATGTAACTGGGCTGGTTATCAATTCAACATTACCAATTAAACCAAAATTACTTGCCCAGCTACACTTGACCAAAATCAAACCCAATATTTCCAGCTTAGCTGCTTGGCCAGCAAAACTCAATATTAGTCAAGTAACCCAACATTTGCAATCTATCTTCTTAACTAATGTTGAGTTTGACTGGTCAGCTTGCTAAACAGGTAATATTGGGTTTCATTTTGGTCATATAAATGACCAACATTACCAATTAAACCAAAATTATCTGCCCAGCTACACTTGACCAAAATCAAACCCAGCATTACCAGTAATGTTAAGTTTGACTGTTCAAGCAGCTAAGCTACTGTTGGGTTTGATTTTGGTCAAGTAATCTGGCTTGACAAAATCAAACCCAACATTACCAGCTCAGGACCTTGACCATTAGTCTATTAACCCATAACCTCCAAACATGCACAAATGAGCAGAAACGGCTATGGGTCTTTGTAGATACCCAATCCGCTATGGAATGAGGGGGCCGCCACTGATGTGGGCATGGCCTTGCTGACCTCTCAGACACAAAATGTGTGAAACCGAACAGAAGTTCATGTCTTAATTCATAGCTTCCGTAATTGCTTCTCAGCGCCTGAGTTTACGCTAAATTAACTTCCAACAGCAGAGAGCTTCCTTGGCCCTTGCAGTGGTTCTATGCCTGTTGTGCTCTCTAATTGATACAAGCTCAAGTGCATCGCTCCTCACAAAGCTCTTCACAGCTGCTGTGTCAGCCTGGATTAGTGCTAATGTTTGACCAATAGGAATATGCGCAAATATTGTCACTCTGAAAAGCCCAGATGGCCGTTAATTAAAAGAAAGTGGACCGACCCGAGAAGCGTAGCAAAGCATTGGCCAGATTGATGTACAGCCCTTAGACTGAATGCCCAGAGAAAATGAAGCGGGGGCTAATTGATATGCGGTTACTGTATTGCCAATGTCTCATTAAAATGGGAGACGGGATCTATAGAATCAAAAGCGGTTTAACGTTACGCCAAAATAAGCCAATGGTGAATCTTGTTGGCCAGGAGCTCTGCAAATATAAGCATCCCCCCAAAGTCAAATAACGGCTACAGGTGCACTGGCCTTGAGCAGTACCATCTAAAACTACTCAAGTAAGACCCTTCTGCCTGGCTGCTCCCTTTCTCCTGGTCTAGCAGGAATGCAGGCTGGAGAACTTGGCTCCTGTCATTTGGCATCTTGTCAAGCTGATCCCTAGACAAGAAAGCAATTGTCACATAAGTGGGTCAGGCAGCAGCTCCCCATTACCAGCAAGCTTGTGTACAAGACTCTCTTTCCCTTGATGCTTTTCTCTAGGGACAGCCCTGAGTCTTTTGCTTCAGCCACGCTCACTTAGCAACTAGGAGGCTTTCACGGACACCACTGCGCCCAGGTGTGGAATGCGCTGCTCACGTATCGCCTATTATGGGGTCAACATCAGAGAGAAAGAAGCAGGCTTACTCCATTCAGCTTTCTAAATCTGACTAGGCACTAAATCTGGTCATCTGCATCACTTAAAGTTTTACGTCACCAAGTACCAGTCAGTCCGGCTTAGTGGAGAACTGGTTCTGGGACTCAAATGCAGCTGGAAGTATGGAAAGAGTGGAGTGTGATAATGGCCTCACTTCCTGTTGGCTCCTCCAGTTTTGTTGCATTCCCACCATGCTATCCAACAAAATAAAGATGATGTCCATCTGGAGTTTACCCTTCACGCCTTAAGAGTTTCGAAACACAGCAGACTGTTGAAATGAAGGCACTGAACCGGCTGCCAGGTCATGTTTGAGACTCTTTAAAAGGATGACATGGACGTGTTGTGATGACAGGCTTAAGAAACTTCACTAGGGCCAGAGGAAAGAAAAAAATGTAATGAAATTAGAAGGATTTGGAAGGCAGAAGCTTTAACTTGGAAAGTTAATGAGGCAAAAACACAAAAAACAAGCAACAGAATTGGACCTGAATGCCATATAAGCACATTATGGAGAGACAAAAGACCCTATGAAGTTGCTTAAACGCAATTTTCTTGCCTATATTATCACATATATGATTAAAGGACATATTACGCATGTTACACACAATAAGTATTTAAAAAATAAAAAAAAATAGAAGAGCCACAAAACTGTTTGAATACTTTTGAAAACTGCTTTCAATTGGTGTAAATAAACGAAAAATAAATACATTAAACATTAATATTTAAGTGAGTCAAACCAAGCTTAAAAAGAGCTTAAATTCAAAAAGATTTAAAATAATAATAATAATAAAAAAAAATAAATAAATAAATAAAAATGAGGGATTGGAGCCCCAGGCCCTATAATAGCCCACACTCATTGGCTCTGGGGGAAATGTAAAAAAAAAAGTTTTTCCCAGGCTCTTTAATCAAAGTAACAGAACAAAACACTGCATTAGGAATGCATATTTAAAATCATTTCTGCACAAAACATGCCAATAAAATGCATTGTAAATAGGAAGACAAAAGAAGAAGGGAAAACAGGAAGTCTTGCAGTGTTACGAAGCACATGCAAGCAGCAAACCAATTAAGAGAACATGTTTGTGTAAAAAAAAAAAAAAAAAAGGAAAAGCAGTGTTGGTGCATTTCTATTCAGCTGGCTTGTGGCTTTAATGACCACATCCTCCACTCGGTATTCCTTGCCTGTCCTTAATGATTAAGCTCTGCTTTCATCTTAAACCCCCACAAGAAACCATGCGCTGCATAAAGCTTAAAGCAAACACAACCAAAACCTTAATGAGAATCCCAACTCTAACAAGTGCATCTGCTGCAGCACCACTGTGCCTTACACTAAACAACTTCCAAGTAAAAAAAAAAAAATGAAAATATAGATAGCACAGAACATGGTGTACACTTACACTCAGTTTGTGGCCAAGCATTTTCATGCTTCATTAGAAAGACTTCAAGCATTCATTCACATATCTGCCAATGTAAAAAAAAGTCTTCGGAAGTATGATATCGTAATGAGATATCTTAACTCCCTAAGAATGTCAAAAAGTCCTAGTAAAAACCCATCAATATTTATTAATATAGTTATTTTTCAAGCAGTCTGGGATGATGTCAACCCTCACGTTTCCAAAAACCATTAACCATTCTGTCTTGCTAATCATAAAATAAAATATAAAGACACGTGCAATCCATTCACAACCCGCCTCAATGTGACTTTAGCAGCGTGATTTAAAACAAACTGTCCCGTTACAGCTCGTCCCACAAGGTGGTCTCAGTAAGACAATGCAAACTACAGACAGGCCTTTTACGCATTTACTGGCAAGAGGTTAATTAGTGAGGCCAAGTGAGAATGGACTCGTCCAAATGGTACTTCCCCAGGCAGGATGTGCTCTTCAGTAGGCTTTAAATTAACAAACCAAGGCAGAGCAGATTGTTCCTGGTGATCTTACTAAAACCCCCTGCTGGAGTTCTTTTGCTCAGAGCTTGTTTATATCCGCAGATCGAGGAGCTTTGGAGAGGACTACGTTGAAACGGCAGGGGGCATGTTAATAAAACCTCTCCGAGTGGAAGTATGGTTTTAAGATCAGTTCTGATGTTATAACTCACAGGGACTGACTTGATGAAGTCAGGGAGGGTAACCTGATCCTAGATCAACTCCTGTACTCTCATAAGATATTCTCACTCAACGCACGGCAGATCCTCATAATCTCACAGCCTGTGGATGTCTGCTTCAGCAGAACATCCAGACTGAGCCGTAAATATTAATACGGGCTGCCACAAACAAAGGAATGAATGAAAACAAATGGACGACATGGACTAAGAAAGAAAGTGCCAGACTGGGGTGATTACGTGAGGAATATGCATCTCTTATTGGAGTCTTTTAAGAAGGGGGGTGGGGGTGGGCGGTCGCTAGACGACTGGCACATTTGTTTGCGCTCAACGACACCAGACGGATTTAACGACTGAGAAGTGGTTGATGTAATTGATTTTGAAAGAATAAACATTGCTCTTTCAGCGTACAAGTCAATTTCAAACTTCACTCTGGCTTATTACGAACAAGCATAGAGCAAAAGAGGTTTGCTTTCCAACTTGGCTCAAGTGCAAATACCAGAGAGAAATGAGTATGTGCTGAACAGATGGGCGCATGGACAGTGGCATCATGTGATATAACACAATTACTAAAAGAGGTCATTTCACTGCGTTTCTCCACTTAAAAAGAGCTGTACACTTCCTTTTTGATGCACATTGACTGGTTTAGACTATTAGATCAGTTGAGTAGTTATAATGTTAAATGGGACTTACCCAGAAGTGTGCATGGCAGTTCACAACCATGGTCCTCTCGATCAGCTCATCGGGGCATTCCAGCAGGTGGTGGCCGGACACAACACCAGCATTGTTGATCAACAAGTCCACTTCGCCGACTTCCCTCCGCACTTTCTCCGCCGTGGAGTACACGCTCTCCCTCTTGCCCACATCAACCACGTACGTATACACCTGCGGCTGGAACGGAGGGACTTCTTCCACTCCACCAACAGCTCCTTTGGAAAAAAACATTAGATCATCAAGATTCATTTGATTCAGAGTTTAAAAATCAGGTAAATAGAGAAACATAACCAGTTTTGTAAAAAAGGGTTAAATCCTTCACACTGACATACCTTGCAAGTTTTAATATGTTTTGGGGCATGTGATCGCCATCAGGTAAACCGTGCCGAAACTACATTTAAGCATTAGGGATCTTTTTTTTCCTTTTTTTTTTGTTAAACTAATTGATTTAGACTTTGAATCTACTTTAAATCAGTCATTTGGTGACAAATCTCTGCCATGGAGCTAATATTTTGAATAAACATATAAATAAGATAGCTGCAACAATATGTAAAATCTGTGGCCTAGTTTAAACAGACTGATAATCGGTTGGTCAATATGTAGTAACTGGTGAGTCTCCAATGAATATCACCAGAAAAAAATTGGCGTTTTACGTGAAACATAAAACAATGGTGTTCACAGGTAAACTAACTTATTTGAGCATAACACTGAATAATTTCACAACTTTTACAGCCATTCATTCTCAAGTGAGAAATGTCGAATTTTAAAATAATAAATGTAAAAATAAATTTGACAACCTGGAGCAACTTAATGGCCCTTATATATATATATATATATATATATATATAAATATATGTATACACACACACACATATACACACACACAAAAAAATAAATGCAGAAAATGTTCTCACATGTGTTGTTTGACTATATATATATATATATATATATATATATATATATAGAAATGAATTATATAATGTGTGTGTGTGTGTGTGTGTGTATATATATATATATATATATATATACATACATACATACATACACACACACACATTATATAATTCATTTCAAAATAAATGTAGAAAATGTTCTCACATGTGTTGTTTGATGTTGTAGTCATATTGTATTATTATTTAGCTATTATTGCCAGTATGATAATCCAAAAAGCCAAAATAATCAATTCTGCATAAAAATTTCTAAGGGTTATCTCTTATACGTCAACTATTCAAGGAATATGTTCTACACAAAACAAGACTAAACACCTACAAAGACATAAAACTGCCTAGACTACTAATAATTAGTTCACTTTAATTCGTTTTAAAATATGAAGCATAAATATGAAATCATCCCATTTACCCTCTTTTGTCATCGGGTTGTCTTGCTCTCTGTAGATCTGTCGCACCATCTCCGCAGTTTCCTCATTGCTGTGGCTGTTGATGTCCCACAGCACCAGTGTAGCCCGGCGCCGGGCGAACTCCTTGGCGAAGAGCCGCCCGAGTCCGCCGCCCGCCCCGGTGATCACGCACACCTGTCCCGCTACGCTCTTCTCCTTCGGCCGTATGAGCCACTTGAGTCCGGCCATCACGATGGCCCAGAGAACTTTGAGCATGACCACGAAAAACTCCACGACAATGTTCATCATCATGTCTAATGCCGCACTGTGACTTTGTGTTTTTAAATAAAGATAAACGTCTCACAATGTCCAGTTACACCTAAATGACTAAACAACCTGAGTTGTGCAGTTGCGCTGCTACCATTAGCATATAATTTATTCTATGCGCCTATTATGGGGTGAACATCCAATTAACCCCAACTGTCATATAACTACTAATATACATATATAACAGCCTATAAAGCAGTCAACAGTATAACGCATTAAACTAAAAAAACATGAGCAGCACACTACTTTAACGCTACAATACAGTCGAGTCTCCCCGCCAGCGAATGCCCGTATGAAACCTATCGTATCCCGGCACGGATGCGCTCGATAGCTGCCAGTGCGCCGCTGCTCTGTGAGCGAGATAGAGAGCCAGACTCCTGACTGATCTCATCAGAGCCGCTGCTGCTGCTCCAGCTCTATTTAAACCAGCCCCTCTTCACAGGACCCCACAGAGTGATTGGCCCAGATGCCTGATTGAAATTTACATCTACTTAGCTCAGCTGTGGACGTTTGGGAAAACAGAGTGGATGCGTAATAACACTGTCTGACTAATAAATAGTTGCGGTTGTATTTTTAATGCGTAGGCGGATGTTTCAATGAATGTGTTATATCAGTGCATGTAATTGGATGTTGTGTGATTTGTGCTTTGCTTGGAGCGAGGAAAATGTGTCAGATATCCAACAATAGGCCTACCGCAGACGCAGTAAATAAAGAGGTTTATTAATATTTTAAACCAATGCAAAACATTGTGAAAATGTAGGTGTTTAAATAACATAAAAAGCAGAGGTAAGAAGAATATATTATGTAAAAACAGCAATATGTAAAAGTGGCTTCATAGTGACAAATGCACTATGAAGCCTTTCCACATCACATTTTGTAATGTAGATATCAAGATTTATATGAAAACCAACTGAAATCCTAAAACCATAAAACTGAAGGCTTTGCATGTTTGTTCCCATGCAGTACAAATCAAGTCTGAGAAAGAAAACAGTTATTTTCCAGAACACTGTTACCAGATGGCAAAGAGGAAAACAGTTGGTCACTGGGATGGCTGAGTTATTTAAGAATGGATTTGAGCTTCTTAAGAGATGCTGGATAGCTGACGGCTAGTAGTCTTCACCGCCCTCTGCAGTTCTTTGCATTCAGATACAGAGCAGTTTCCTTCCTTGGTGCTTTCTTAGTTTGACTTTTTTTTCTATACAACATTGCATGGTGCAGATCAACTGATGTGACTGGATGTGTGATCTCAGTGGTGCCTCCTGTAGTTCACTATCTTCTCTTTGGCCTTGTTTGGGGAGAAGTTACTGTCTGGTGGCAAACCGCTAGTGCTTCAATCTCCCTAGAAACATTTATAAACTTCTTTCCACATTTGCTAAAACTGTCAGAAAGAGATCAAATGCAAATGTTGCTGGGGAAGGATTCATCCAGGGTGTTTATTCCAGCATGTGAGGGCTTCTAGTGGCTTCTTACATAAACTAATTACTGAATCTGTGACATGAATGAATTATGCATACAAAAAGTCTTGCATGAACATAGTATTGCATAAAAACCAGTGGATGCATCAATAGAGCCATTGCACTTCAGTGTTTAAAAATCAGTTTATATGACTAGTGATTGCATGCGAATTGGAAGCCTCAGTAGTTTATATGTGTTGGATGTGATCCATAATAAAACATCATTATATTTTCATATTCAGTTATGAATAACTCTTTAAAGGATTACAAATCAACTGATTACTTAAAATATTAGCTAATTTATCTTTTATACACGTCTTAATTTTGTTAAATTCTCATCTTTATTGCAGGTTTGCCATCAGCAGTTTTTTAATATCTGTTCAACCACATGAATGAATAACTTTATGAATGAACCAAGGCAGGACTGTGTTCCTACCATAATTTCTAAGGGACTACTGCATGTATACAAAAAAAAAACAAACAAAAAAAAAAAACGCTTTTACAAGGTCGCCACCTCTTGGACTGACACTGTAATTACACATTCATTTTTAGAAGGTCTCGATAGTGTGTTGGTTTACGATTAGAAGTGTTTCTTCATTCGTTTTATGCAGTACAGTAAATAATTAAGTAAATAAAACACAATTTAAAGTTTATTTAAAAATAATAAATTAATCTAGACTGTTTTCTGTGACGTTTAGTAGCTTAAGAGTATGCAAATATTACACAATTAAACTAATTCAAACCAACAAATTGCGTTTAGTATTTTTTTATAGACGTGTGCGTTTATTTATTTATTTATTTAGCCATTTAGCATAAGTGAAGTCAAAAAATGTGCCGTTATTCTAGTTGTGTCACGTGGTCTTGGTAGTAGTAACTATGGAAACGTCAACGCAATGGACTATCAGCTTCCGTTTTTACTTTTATACACTGCCGTATATAGGATAGAAATAATGGCCGTAACTTCTAATTTTATCCTCCGTAAACCGACTAAAATGACATTACAGCTTGTCGGACATCTGTAAGTGGAGATGAAGCCTTACACCGGCGTCGTTAGACCTAAAGTGATGTCACTGCCAACTGAAGCTCCTTTGATAATACAAGACATTACAGACGGGCGACCCGGTTATCCTTCAAACTACATGTCTAGTCCTCCAATGTCTGGATGTTCCACGGCTGCCGAATCCAGGCTGAATGTTTTCTCAGGAAGACAGAAATACCCATGCAGTCCGAGCGGTGAGGGATTTTTATACTGAATCCATATGTTATTCACATTTCAATGTCTCTCCAACAAGATACAATACGATTTCAGTGGATGTATTTATCTGTGTGGTTAGTGATGAAGAGCTTCCAGACAATTAACTGCATAGATGTTTTACCGATTTGTACATTTAATGTTTAATATGAAATTTTAGATTCAAGGAATCTAAAACCTCACGGTGTCATCTCTATTACTGAAGGGTGAGTATATGTCTGTGTAAACATCCATGTAGAAACTTCCAAAGAAATCTTTGCAACGACTGAAGGCACTAAAGTTGCCAGGTTAATTCACTGTATGACACATTATTCTACATTGTTTGTG